>NC_046165.1:34754417-35054417 GCF_011064425.1 Rattus rattus | reverse complement strand
GATTGTCTTAGAAAACACAGGAACTCGACATTGATATGGAGAACCAATAATAAATCAAGACATGGTGGCACACATTTGTAGCTCCACACCTAAATGGTAAAGGCAGGTGAGAAGGCAGACATGTTATACAGGTTGACTCTAAAGCACAAGGACCCTGAGATTTTCCATTAAAAGTGCATGGTAGTTGGGCAATATCATCTCAGGATCTGATGTTCTCTGGCCTCCACATAGACAAACAGACAAACGTGTGCATGTGAATCCTTACACACATGAATGCTGATGAGAAAGTGTAGATAGGTAGATTGCTTATCCTATAATTAACCATTAGTAACATATGCTGAAAGGAGAGCAAAACATTATAGCTATCTCAGGGAGACTCTATTCAGGCCATGAACAAGCAAATTATCAAATTCTGATCTTTTCCCATATCCGTTTTGTTTAATAAATATCTTCTGCATATCAAATTGTGATAGGAGCAATATGTTCTTTCAAGTGTTATTTCTTTAACAGATTTTCCACTACCGTTGATGTGGACACTAAGCTAGGAACTTGATTTTATGAAAACACAATTCATATTTCTCCTGGAAGATTTGCATATAATCTCTTATCTTTACAATGTATATAGTAAGGCTGAGGAGTCCCTTCCCATTCTAATAATCCTCATTTTCCAGTTGTCCCTCTGCCTTGGATACATCTCAACACTCAGGGGGAATCTTTCTACATTAAACAACAATGGTAAGTCTGTAAAAACAGGTTACAGAAAGAATCAGCTTTTCAGAAGAATTCTATAGATATAGAAATAAAACTTTTAACTTTCATTTCTATACTTTTCTATTAGTTTTTATTCGTGAAATAATTCCAAATGTAACAGAAATGAAAATGTAAGATATAAATCTATAAAGATGCCTCAAATCCTGCCCCAAAATGGCACTGATGGGGAATAATTTTTATTACCTTTTGACAACAATTTTTAATGTAGAATTTATTTTAATGAGTGGGGATATTGATGCTAAATAGCCATCTTTAGTAATAGTGTACCTATCTCATTCCCTAGTTGCCAAATTCTCTCTCTAAGCCTTAATTATCCATAAAAGTTCATGTAAGGTCTGAAGTTTTAAAATAACAAAATTTTTGTTTAATGGCATTTTAAAAAGGATACGTTCAGTTTAATTTTTAAGTGTACTTAACACAAATATTTTCTCTCTTATTTCTCATAATGTCAGTTTTCTAATTGCGATTTTTGTTTACCATCTGTTCTTGTTTTACTCAGTTTATTAGAGAATTAAAATGTATCCTAATGGACATTCTTTTAAGCACCAACTCTTTCATTCTCTGGCACCATAAACAAAAATCAATAAGTGAAGAAAACATTACTATTGATTCTAGATTTATCACAATAACAATATTTTATGGTTTGTGTCTTTCTCCTAAAAATTATGTGTGCAACATTTTCAATAGCTACTTTCCAGTCATGCATCTTATGTTACAGCCAAATGCCTTAAGTCAGCTAAATTGTCCCCAATGCATTTGAAATGCTTTGCTCCTAATATGTTTACAAAGACAGACCATAAAATTTCACTTTGACTTTCTCTATCAAAACCTTTTCCTCAATAATAAAGCAGGCATTTCTGTACACAATAATCATCTGAGAAACGGTTTCTGATTTTGCATATGTAAAATCTTCTGAAGTTAAATGGATGAAGGGTGAATATAACAATGGATGCATGTCACAGAATATCTCACTAAAGGTTTTTCTAATACCTCAATGGTGGTAGCAATGTATGAATTCAAAACCTATAGGCCTATTGAACACTATGGATGAAAGTAATAGGGAAAGTCACATACCATTGTGTGCTCTTCTCTGGTTCATTTTTCAAGTATTTAGAGATATTTCAGGGATGATTTATATATTTCCTCAGTATCCCTCAATGATCAGGAAAACTTTACTGTATCTAAGATGAAAACATTCAGTTATTTTGTCTTTATTCCAGTTAACACCCTGATCCCTCTCAGCTTTTCTTTGTCTTTATACCTCACATATCAGTGTATATTTCAGTCTGAGTAGAAATTATTCCTTTATGTGTGCTTTAACCTGGCACTACCTGGGTGACCAGCAACTAGAAGGAGGACATCCCAGAGACGCAGGATAGAAGCAAACACAACTGCCAAAAAATGATAATAATCAATGAAGTGATTCCTACAGATATTCTGATTTACTCATAGATCTGTGCCTAGCCCAATTAAAATCATAGTGGCATCATCCAGCAACTGATAGGAGAAGATGGAGAGATCCACAGCCAAATACTAGATAGAGAGATAGTAGAGTCCCATAGAGGATGGGAAGGAAGGATTGTATGAATCAGAAGGTGAAAGGGCATCAATAGAAATAGCCACAGACCAACTAAACAGTGTTCACAGGGGTTAACAAAGACTGAAGCGACAAACACTGGCACTGTAGATGCTGAGCTTGGTCCTCTCTGCAGACCTTATGTTTGTGTGGCTTGGAAATGGTGGTGTCTCTGACCCTTTTGTCTACACTTGGGACCCAGTGGGTTGTCCTGTCCAGCTTTGATGTGAGGGTTTGTGCCTCGTCCTATTGTCACTTGGTAGGCAGGTTTGGTGTATGTCCCGGGGAAGCTGGCAGTTTTAACTGAAGGGTAATGAGGAAAAGTAAATCTGCAGGAGAGGAAACTTAGGAGGACAGATTGAGCGTAGAGAAGGGAGGGAAAATTACTGTCAGGATGTAATATATAGAGATACATAGGCAAGGAAAAAGATTTTTGAAATGAAATTTACATTGTGTATATAAAATTTGTCTTAGATTTATAATTGTTCCAAAATAAGAAATATCTATCTATCTACTTAGAAGGAAACCACCTAAAGCTTGATTTAGTATAAATAAAATTGAAATATTTTTATTCTATTAGTCTTATTAATATTCCATTGTGTCTAAAATGGTATACACCTAAGTAATACAGTTTGATGAACATATATGCATATATATGTATATATATGGATTTTGAAATAATCAACATGTTCTAGTTTCATTCTCTTGTTGTGAAATTACATTTACCATAAAATCTTAGGGACAAAACAGTTTTTTGACTTACACTGGACATAAGGCACCATTGGGGAAAGTCAGATCAGCACCTTATTGCAGGAACCTATAATTAGGAATAATGGAGAAGAACTAAGTCTTTGGTTCTTCTCTGACTTGCTCTCTTATTCATTCTTAGCGTATTCTATTATCCAGTTCCAGTGCAGCAGCCTAAGGTGATACTATACACAATTGTCTTTTCTGTATTAATTAAACTTTTCAAATTAATTATCTAAATTGACAGTGTTCCAAAACAGGTTCACACCCCAAACTGATCTAGGCAATTCTTTTCTAAGGCTCCCTCTTCCTATGTGACTGTAGCTAACGCTCATTTGGTGATACTAAATAACCAAGACATCATGCCATGTTCACATTCCAGCAAGTAAACAGATTTTTCTTCTTTGCATAGTTATAACTTGTGTGCATATGTTGATATAAATGTGTAATCACAGAAATATTACATAGAATGAACTGTTTATAATGGTCTTTTTCTCTCTTTATACTATATATTGGGATCTTATGCATTTTGCATAACTGAAATATTTAACTCTTCATTATAAACAACTTATTTCCTGCTATGTACATCTACTGAAATTACCATCTCTGTATTAATAATTTGGCATATTTTATAGCATATATATAGATATATGCATGGGTTACTTATTTCATTTAATATTATCCTGGTCATCGTTATCTATACTGTCAAAGGAAAAAAGAATTTTCTCCTGAAAAAGGCTTCATTTATTAACAAACTCTATTATCATATAAAAGAAATCTTTTTTTGTGAGGTTTATCAAAGAATTCCAAAATAATCCCCTGAAAGGAAGTATAGGGTTTTGGTTTAGCCCTAGACTGGTTTCTATTAGTTGAAGGTAAAACCTTCAGCTGAAGACACAACACATTTTGGGCTCAAGTCTTAGATGCTTTGAAAGGGATATCAACTGAATACCTCCTCCCTGAGGAACACTATTAACAGATTATTTTCTAGAATATTCTACCAAACTCTCAAAGGGCAGCTTTCAATAGTCCTGCCCAGATTGGATACCTATACATCTCAATAAAGACAAGAAAGTTGAGATATGTCTTAGTGTGCAGTAGTGGTAGCTCCACTTTTGGGGTAACAAGCCACTTCCTCATTGGGCATGAAGCTTGCTTAACTGAAGGTAAACCACGCTGGTACTGTAAACCTGATAGGCTATTTTTTAGGTGGAAAGATGATGTTTTCATAGTAGTAGAAGTATTACCACTGCCTTCCTAAATCATTACAATTCCTGAATGAGTTCTAACTATTCCAAGTAAACCTACAGATAACTATAGCTTTCTCATATTTCATCAGAAAATTCTTTTTACAAAATAACAAAAGAATGAGACCATTAGAGAAAGCTCTGGTTGATGTATTTACCAACCAACTCTTATACCTACTACTCAGAGTGCTTCTCAAAAACTAGGGAAGTTGGTGTTGGGATTGAGAGACTGAGGGACATGAAATTTACTATGAAATTTTATGTTCTACATATGACTGTATAACTACAGCCATGCATTTTCAACAGTATGGCTTCGTACACAAGGCTTGGACAAGAAAATGCCAATAGATATGACGAAGTGGAAGGAGTACAATTTCATATACCCCATCTTAGATGAAGAGCTATCAGAAAATACCTTTTGGGGGGCATGGGGAGTGTCCTTTGTCTTCCCCATAGACAAGATATCTACATGATTATTCTCTATCTACTAGTGAGCCCAAAATATATACACAGTAACAATATAAAATAAACTAAAATAATTGTATTTATATACTTGAATTCACAATAAATTAGCAATGATAATTTAAAAAATAAAGACATAGATTTGAGAGGGGATAGTTATGAAAGTACTGGAAAGGACAATGTATAACAGAAATGAATTAAACAATTAATAAGAATAGAAAAATATACCACTTATTCTTTATCATGTATCTTTTGTAAAACCACTAGGTTCAGTTTGTATGTTGGGCATAATATGTTAATGAACTTTCAAGGGTAGGCATTTAGATCTCTATTACAGGTCAAAATTTCAATAAGTCCTCAGTTCTAACTGTACCAAGCAATTTACACATGTGGTTACAGAAATGTGCTAAATGTGGTGTATCCTCAAAGTGGAGTGAGAAAGGCAACCGTAGAGTTGATTATTAAAATGTAGGTTGTAATCAAATAGTATTGCTTTATCTTCACAGTTTAATTAGTTATAGCCTATAGTTGATTCAGGCCATGCTCACCTACACAATCTCTTTCTCTACCCACTCTCATTAGTTAACCTTAAATCGCATTGCAATAGGAAAATCACAGTCACATGCTACAGCACAGTTGGTCTATGATTACATGAGTATAGTTTCATCTTCTATTGAATTATATTTGATCATTATACAATAAGTATTAAGGTTGTACTGCATTATCATAGACACACAATAACTAAAGGTTCAAGTCTTTCTCCCTTCTTTTCAGGGTAGATATTAGACTCTTGTAGTAACAGATATGTTGACTTTTCAACCTAGTTAATAGTTCATGATAGTAATTAGGTTCAGAAAGGAAACCTAATGATATTTCCCATCCAATGTGTCTGATGACAGCACAATAGAAAACAACATGCATATAAAAAGTTTTTATTGCTCATAGTGTTATATCAAAGGGTAATTGTCATCAGGAAAGCTGCTCATGGTACAGTTATGTCACCGTAAAAATGACAACTCAATTACTGACAGCAATAATTATACCCCAGAAAAGATTAATAAAATAATTTAAATAACAAACACAACTTTTAAACTTGTGATGCAATATCTGCTATTCCAGTAGGCAATTGATTGTTTTGATATTTTTGTTGATGTGTATTTTTCATATAATAATTGCTTAAAATTCGTGTACTGTATTGAAAAACAAACCCACTAAATTATATGATTTTTGCTAGATATATAAGTTTTGATGATTTTTAATTCATCTGGAAATGCTACATTCACGCTACAACAAGTAGCTTAAATGTCACCAAAGTTAAAAACTTTATGAAGCTTTCCTATTTACAGTAGCCTGAAACTTTTATTGAGTGTAAGTCCTTATATAGAAAGATTAAATATAATTATACATAAGAGGAGACATGTTCAATGTCTAATAAGAGGCATTTTCCCAGAGAAAGGAAGAATGCATGTTGAGCTAATATGGAAGATAATTGTAACTTGAGAGTCTTGAATGAAAATAGACAAGCAGAGAAATGATAAAAAAAATGAGTATATAAAGTGTATTGGTAACTGATTTGAACAAAATGATCAAATATGCCATATCATTTTAAAGATTCCTAAAAAAAAATTCTAGGACATAAAAGTATATCGAATAGAACAATTCATGCACAAAGTCACTGATAGTCCAAATCACAAGGACATTGTGGCCAATGTAAGTGTTAGTTAAAATAAAGTCACACTAGAAAATTAGGTCAGAGGGATAATTTTAGGACAATGGACAATGATTTTTGTTTCAATGTGATTGGAGAAATTTGTAACAATAAAGACACAATCTGAGTTGCTTCATAGATTTCTTCCTATTCCTAAATGACATAGCTCAACAAAATATGCATTCTTTTAACCATTCTGTTAATGAAATATATTTAACTGTTACTATACTATACTCTTGTCAATGGTTTCCTTTCATGTGTTTAATATTTTTATGTTACTAACATCTCTTTTCTATTATTTTAATCCTTATGAGATGGTGATATTAAATTAATTAATTCATAAGAATTCTTAGTATTAAACAGTGGTTGGATTATTTCCGCAGTGGTTAGATTGCACCAAAATGTAGCTTCTGACATCTCACACAGTGAGCTGCACCTGTTTGTCTTGGCTGGCCGTAACTGCCTAGCAGTAGCATTTGTTCACTTATGACCTGTCCAAATGTTATATACTGGACATCTGCTTTTATACTATATAAACCCAGCTGCAAGCTGCATATCTGAAATTACAGTTGAAAATTAGTGAAGTTATAATATGAACACTTTTAAAAATCAACTGGATTTCCACTATAAAAGAATAAGCACTAGCATAAGAATCTCAAAATGTGTGTTTTTTATCAGACAAAATTTTAAAGAATGATTCTTCTGTCAGTGGACTTACATTAGTCAAAACAATATGGGAAAAACAAAAAGAGTTTGTTATTATGTAGATGTGATTAAAGTATAAAATAAACTGCTGATAGTGTAATATGTTACTGGAACATAATTTAACTTTACCACTAATCAGAGACTTTCAAAATTTTAAAAGCTCGCAGTAACTAGAAGTTTCTTATATTAGTGACAAATGTCCTAAATCAAAAATACTTGAGATGCATATTCATAAAGCAATTTGTATACTAATGTTTCTGACCACTAGGGAACTCTTGATATAATTATGTTAATTTACAATATGTTACCTAATGTTCTCACCATACCACTGATAGCTTACATGAAAGTTAATATTTTATTTTAGAAATGAAGATTGAAAAGAGTTGCACAGTTTAGTAAATAGTAGTTATATATCAGGAATTACATTCATATAACCAAATACAAACATAATTGAAAGACTGCAACTGAATTAACTACTAAAGCAACACATATATTTTGTTTGCATTTAGCAAAACTCACCATATAATATTTTAATGAAAAATGTACTGGCTATGCTCATAGTAGTTGCTTGAAATTTCATGACAAAATCTTGTTTGATTTGAGTAAAAACCTATGACTTTGAGTGTGCTTGTTTTATCTTTTCTGTTTGTTTTATTTGCTTTGTTTTCTGAGTGTGTGTGTGTGTGTGTGTGTGTGTGTGTGTGTGTGTGTGTGTGGTGTGTACTAGACAGATAAAGTAAATGAACTGACAAGCCCTTTTCCAAAGTTCGGCGTTAATGATTTTTAAGACAATCTATGTCCTTGGTTATCATGAAAGGGAAATCAAAGTTACTTTGAGATTTCTTCTTATACCCATGAGAATGGCTAAAATCAATAAAACAGATGACAGCTCATGGTGGCAAAGTTTTAAGTCAGGAGGACACTCATCCACGCTATTAGGAGTGCAACATTAAAAAGTCATTGAAGAAACCCATGCTGCAATTTCACATGAAGTTGGGATTCTACCAACCTATCTCGAAAGCCATTTCTATCACTTGACTTATATCCAAAAGGCACTTTGTCTTACGGGATACACACTGGCAAAACCATTTCATTGGTGTTCAATTAAAAATAACCAGAAATTATAAACAACCTCGGTTGTTTATAGCCTGATAGGAGAACCAAAAAAGAAAATGTAATGCACTTATACACAGAGTATCACTCAGCCATTAAAAACATGTCACAGTAAATTTTACAGGTAAATGGATAGATCTAGAAAACAAATCATCCTTAATGAAGTAGCCCAGGCCCACAAGGACAAGCATGTTATATAGTCTCCTATGTGGATATTATCTTTTACATCAATGGTAATCAACTACTATATGTTGAAGAGAGAATGGGTACAGAATAAGGCATTAGAGGTAACAGATCTCATTAAGAAAGGGAAAAAGAATTGATAAGTATGTATGGATTCAGGGGGGGGCTGGAATGGGACAATCAAGTGGGGAGAGGGAGGCATTAGGTGAATGAGTGAGAGAATACATGAAATGACAGCTAAAATTAAGGGTCATTTCAAGTATAGTATTGAAACAATACAGTAGACATTATATATATATATATATATATGCACAAATGTGATTTAATAATCAAATAGACACAGAGACAAAGACCAACTGGTCATTGACTGTCGTGAACTGATGCCTCCAGGACTAGGACACATCTAATTAGTATTTTCTCTAAAGGGGACATATGGGTATCTTTAAAAAGTGAAGGCTGTTTTTAAGGCAAATAGGTTATTTTCTACAAATGGTCAACAAGACCCCATTCCTAAAGACAACACGTACCCAACTTATATAACATGCAGAAGTCATATTGGTACCTAAATACAGCTGTCTTCCCTACATTCAAGTGTCTTTGGTATAGAAAGGTTCCGTGCAAGCTACCAAAAGAGAAATGTAAACACCATGTCAGCTATGAAAAACTTTTCATCTAAAATTATATCCTCTTTGAAATGCAGACATGAAGTTGTGGGAATAAACAGTCAACATCTTATCTGACTTTGGTGCATTCCACATGATAGTTTTGCATACCAGATACCACCTGTGTGGCCAAGAACTAAAGACTAGATTATCCAAAGACCTGGGGTAAACTAAAATACCGAACCAGTAAGGTGTTTCTATTAAATGACTCCTAATGACATTCTGCTATTCTTATGGATCAGGGCCTTCCTCAGCCATTATCAGGAGGCTTTCACCTATACCATATCCATACAAATACAGAGTCTCATGGTCATATTTATCCAGAAAGTGAGAAATCTTGGAACACTCAGCCCTAAATGGGATATATACCTTACATCCCCCCCTTCAAAGATCATGAAAACCAATGGGAGAAGGGAAGAAAAAATTCTAAGATTGAAGAAGAATGAAGCACACGAGAAAAGGAAGTTCTGGGGTTGGGAATTTAGCTCAGTGTTAGAGCACTTGCCTAGCAAGCACAAGGGTTCGGTCCTCAGCTCCGGGAAAAAAAAAAGAAAACAAAAAACAAAAATTACAAACTTAAGAAAAAAAAAAGAGAAAAGGAAGTTCTTATAAATCAACATAAACACAGCACATATGGACTCACAGACACATACCTTCTGTTGGTTTACTTGTCCAACTTCTCTATGATAATTTTTTTAAATTTCATTATGTATTTTATTTCATTTCATTATTATTACTTAGTGGCCTGTTTCTTTTCTAAGAAGAAAGATAAAGCAGATCTCAATTATATGTGAAACAAAGAAAAACTGGGAGAAGTAGAGGAATTAAAAACCATGATTAGGATATATTTTGTGTGAAAGAATCTATTTTCAATAAAAATAATTTTAAAAAGGAATAAAATCTGGTTTAATATTGAAGATTTTTTCTTCATTTTTATTATATATTTTATTACTTTTTTATTTTGATAATATTCTTCCCTTCCTCCAGTCCTTGAAGCTCCTCTATCCCTCTCTATGCATCCAACTTTAACTTTTTCTCTATGAACAAACAAAAAATATCCACCTTGGAATTGCTCTGTGGGCCAGGAGACTTTTGTTCACTGGACGTTAACAGAATGGCATACAAAGAGTTCAGTAACCAAAACTGTGCCAATGTCTGGTATATTTTAATACTTTAGAAAAGAAGTATATTTCTATATTAAAGGGCCACAGGACAAACAGCACTATGGTTGAAAAATGGTATGGATGTGGGTTGTAGAAAGACTACAAAAAAAATTAGAAAGTCACATGATTTTTAAATTTTTTTCTCTTCCAAGAAGACATTTGTTTTGTTCTATGCTAACATTCTCGTAACTAAAACTCTTTATATTAAATCTAAAATATAAAAATATACTTTATATGTCTGTTTATTACTACTTCTACTACTGTTATACAAAACATGTTTTCCAATGTTATAAGACAGAAATAAAACTAAAGGTATAATATGTTGTATTGCTCCATTAAGTTATTATTTGTATTGAAACCATAAAATGGAACATGTAGTTTCTGCTATTCAAATTAATAGTCCAAGGATAGGCATACAAGTCCTTGGCATACAAGTTGACCTAATTAAATTTTCTACTACGAGAGGAACATTAAAGATCATTATTTTCCACAGTAGAGCTTATACCTTAACTTCCATTTATTATCCCTATTACAGTCTCCCCTCCACATTAAGAAACAAGGTCTCTTACTAGTACTGTTTATGACACTCCCAAACATTCTGTTTATATCGTCTCAGCTTTGCTTCATGTGTTCAAATAATAAGGTGAAAGCATAAAAGCCAAAATATTTAATTGCTTTTTTTTTAACTCACTCTTTCTTCCTTCCTTCCTTCCTTCCTTCCTTCCTTCCTTCCTTCCTTCCTTCCTTCCTTCCTTCCTTCCAAATGTTTGTACCTGAAGGGTATTGCAACCTCACAGGAAAATCAGTAATATCGATCAACCAGACTCCACAAAACTCCTAGGGACTAAATCACCAAGCAAAGAGTACCCATGGCTCCAGCTGGATATGTAGCTGAGGATTTCCTTATCTGGGAGAGGAGAGCCCCTTGGTACTGTGGATGATCCAGGATAGGGGAATGCTAGGGTACTGAGTCAGTAGTGGGTGGGCAGCTGGGGAAACACCTTCTTAGAGGCAAGGAGGTGAGAGGGGATGGAGGCTTTTGGAGGGGAAACTGGGAAGGGGGATAACATTTGAAATGTAAAAAGAATACTGTAAATGCAGAATGTTGATTCAAGTTCATATCAACACAAAGATGGAAAAAAGCAACAGCAAGCAGTGTTCACAATATCTACAAGTTAAGACGCCAGACCTACCCTCACAGTTACTCTTCCTATTCTTTCTCCTCCCTGCCCTGGCCATCTCCAAGAGGATGTATCACACACACACACACACACACACCCCACCCCAAAGCTCCCAACAGACCTCCCTATTCCCTGGGGCCTGATGTCTCTTGAGGGTTCAGCACATCTTCTCCAACTGAAGTCAAACCAGCTGATTTCTGTTGTATATGTGTTGTGGGCCTTCGGCCAGCTCCTGTATTCAGGGGTCCAGTTAGTTGAGACTGCTGGTCTTCCTATGGGGTCGCCTTCCTCCTCACCTTCTTCAGGCCTTTCTCTAATTCAGCCACAGGGTTGCCAACTTCGTTCCAATGTTGGGGTGTGAATATTTGTATCTGTCTCAGTCATCTACCTGTTGGGCCTCTAGGATGACAGGTAGGCTCGGCTCCTGTTTTTAAGCATCCAGTCCATCAGTAGTAGTGTCTTGAATATTTCTGGAGCTTTTATTATCAATGTAATTTGTGTAGTCTTTTCACTCAAATGAAGGTGATTAATCAGTTTTCCTCTTTTTTAGCATACATTTTCTTCACAATTTTGTTTTTCCATTGCATTGAGTAGAATGCCTAAAATCAGATGCCCTAACATGTGTGAATGCAAGTTAATACCTACAATTTAGGTTCAAATGGATTATTAACCTATAATAGCAGTCATAGTATTAGATAATTTATCTTTGGCTTCATGTTTTATATATTATTACACTTTAATTTGAAGGCAGCATATAAGTATGAATATTTATGCAAATTCAATTAATAAGAAATACAATCCTAGAAGTTTGTAATAAAATTACTCAAACCCACAAAGCTTATTTAGGTAAAATATACAATCCTCAAAGTTGACACAGTCTGCAAAATATAAAGGATTATCATTTATAAAATATCTTAAATTCAAGTAATATGTCTAATGAAATACATAATAAAACAAAAGTTAGAAAAATTAAAGAGTTGATTACACATCTATACATATTTTATTTATAGAGAGATACATGTACATAGGATAGGTGTCTGCCTAGAATACAATGCATACACTTTGTCTAGATTATAGGAAAATGGGGGGTGGTGTGCAATAAACATTCAGAGAGCCAATTTATATCAGTTGGGAAGGCAGTAATTTTAACTACTATTGACCACTAAGCCATCTTTGTAGTCACATTAATGAACAGTTTTAAAGCATTTATCATTTCAATGCATAAAGTTAAATTCAGTACTTCCAACAATGTCAACAGTATAAAATTTAATAAAATATTTTAATTAAGGCCTGTCAAATATAAAGATAGAACAAAAATAATAAAAATACTGTATGTGTCACATGAAATTTAGCAAAGAAGTCATAAACACAAGGGTGTCCACACAATAATATACATAGTTTGTGCTACTAGAAATAAAATGAACAAGACTAGAAAAGTAATAAAAATATATTTTTATTTTCTTCCTTTTCTGGAGTTGAGTATTAGGCATGTACTTAATGGAATATTTTCAAGGATATATAAGATGATAAAATTTAAGAACAAAATTTAGAGGAAGTTATAAGCCCTGATATAAAGTAAATGGAATGTACACATATATCTATGAGATTCTTTTCTTTTTTATGTCTTAATATTCAGAGACCAAAATATCTCCTTTAGAAATCCATGTTTTTGGAAATGACACAGTCAAAACTTCATGGGAAGCTTTCTTAGATTTAATCAGCAACATCTGTACTTAGAGAAGTTATTTAGACTATGAACAGATTTCCACTAAACATACTACAGTGAGAGCTGTAAGAAATATTTTTAATCACACCATGAATGGAAATTCCAGGAAAGCCTCAGTTGCCTTGAGGCTTGTCCTCTACTTACAAGATGGCTCCCCATTGTTATGGATATTATTTCCTTGGAGGAGAGCAGACAGTCAAGACACAAAGTCTCTTATGATATCATTAATCCTTCAGAGAAAAGCAATCCTGTCAGAAATTTTCTTAATTTCCCACCTCAATATCATTACATCAGAAATACATTTCAAGACATGAATAGTACATTGAAATTGCAATGTACAAATAATCAATGTAAGAGTATCAACTTATTATTCTTTACAAATCAATAGGTAAGGTTAAATAGAAGTTGCTATTAACTTCAATATTTTAAGGAAAAAGTTGAAATTATCTAATAGAGAATTTTCCAAATGACCAAGAGATTTAGATTATACTCATGACACATTTGATTACAATCTTCTGTGGCCCCATCCAATGTTTATTACACATCATTAATAGCATGACAATTTATCTTGGATTTCAATGCACTAGATATAGTAGTGTATGTTTAAGTTGAAAAAGGAGAGCTCCTGTTTCTTAATTCCATCTCTCTTAGTTGCTTTTAGGGCACTGTATATATGTTTCTGTCAAGCTCAATTCATTTAATAATGACTTCAGTATCATTTCCTGATGGCCTAAATTTGATTAAACATCAGGTGAGGACTCTTCCTGGCTACACAGATCAGATTCATTTCCAGGATGTCCCATTTCTGTCAACAAATAATCTAAAAACTCATCATTCCTTACACCTTATTCTACTTTGGGTGAACAAATTTCACATTGTGTGGAAATGTCAGCTCTCTGTTAAATTGACAGCAAGGTGACTTGGATTTAATTCGCCATAGTCACATATTTCAGAAAAAGGACTCAGCAACAGATAACTTTAATCCTCAAACATTAAATGGAAGGTAGGCAAGGAGAATGTTGTACATCACTAAACTTAGCATTAATAATAAAAGGGAGATGAATGTTATAGTTTGTTTAAAATCCCTAGTATTGTAGAATTAATGTATAGAGCATCTGCCTCATTATCTAATATCCACAAACTGCCTATGTATATTTGGTTCATTGAGAAAAGTAGATAAAAGGTAAGTTCATGAATTGTAAGTAGGAAAACAAATAAATATATGAGAATATGATTCATCCTTTATAAAGGTATTATATGGTTTAGTATTCATGGGTGTAAGCAATAGTGGCTTTGCTATTTTGCTAAATCAAATTAGTTCACTGTGTCATTGAAAAACATCAATCAAGTGTCCATATTAATGGTTTCAGCCTGATATTTCAAATTGTAAATAACATATTCATTGATCAAAATCAATCTTCCTTTATCTACTTCTTCTCTCTAATTTACCAACCTCTAGTAACTTTTAAATTCATAAAGATATTTTTACTGTGTCAGTTGAAGAAAAAAATCATCACCGAAGTTTCATGTCTGAGCTATGCTTCTTTACCTAACATTAGGGTCTCTGGCTGCCTGCATTTTCTTCTCTTTTCTTTCATTTTTAAATATACTTTTAATAGAGGGTAGGGCACATGCAAGGGTCTTCAAGGGTCACAATTGCTTTCATATATTTAATGAACTTATTTACATAGTTGTAAGAGAGTTTATATGCAATTTGAGAGAGTAATTGTCCTGTTGTTTTTCATTTAAATTTCTTCATGTTCTAATTGTGCCTGCTGAATTATACAGAATAACCATAACTACAAAGTATCAAAAGTAGCACAATTAGATTATTTTCAATGCTATAAATTTGTGTGGTCTAATTTTTTAAATTGGATATTTTCTTTATCTACATTTCTAATGTTATCCCAATTCCTGGTTTCCCCTCCAAAAAACTCGTATCTTATTCCCCTACTTCTACACAGACAATCCACTCCCTGCAACCTCCGTGCATTGGCATTTTCCCACATTGGGGCATTGACCCTTCACAGGACCAGAGGCATCTCCTCCCATTGATGTCCAACAAGACCATCCTCTGCTACATATGTGGCTGGAGCCGTGGCTCACTCCATGGGTCTTCTTTGGTTGCTGGTTTAGTCCCTTGAAGCTCTGGCATATCTGGTTGGTTGATATTGTTGATCTTATAAGGTTGCAATCCCTTTCAGCTACTTTAGCCTAGTTTCTAACTCCTCAAATGGGGAACCTGTTCTCAGTCCCATGGTTGACTGTGAGCAACTACCTCTGTAATTTTTAGGCTCTGGCAGAACCTAGACAAGTAAACCAGGCTCCGGTCAGCATACATTTCTTGGCATCAAAAATATTGTACCCATAAGGAAGGGGAGGGGGAGGGGGATGTTTGCCCGGAAACCGGGAAAGGGAATAACACTCGAAATGTATATAAGAAATACTCAGGTTAATAAAAAAAAAAAAGAAATACGCACATAAAAAAAAAGATCAATGAAATCACAAAATAAACTCTATATTTTTAAATGCAAATATATATATATAAAATATTGTCTGATTCAGGTGTCTGTATGTGAGGTGGATCCCCAGGTGTGGTAGTCTTTGGATGGCCTTTCATTCACACTCTGCACCATACTTCCCCTCATATTTCCTCCTGTGAGTATTTTGTTCCCCCTTCTAAGAACTGAAGCATTCACATTTGGTCGTCATTCTTCTTGATCTTCATGTGGTCTGTAAATTCCGAGCTTTTAGGCTAACATCCACTTATCAGTGAGTTCATATAATGTGTGTTCTTTGTGACTGGATTACCTCACTCAGGATGATATTTTCTGGTTCCACCCATTTGCCTAAGAATTTTGCATAGTCATTGCTTTTAATAGCTGAGTAGTACACCATTGTGTAAAATTTACTATATTTTCTATATCCATTCCTCTGTTGAGGGACATCTGGTTTCTTTCCAGGTTTTGACTATTATAAACAAGGCAGATATGAACATAGTGGTGCATGTGTCCCTGTTATAATGTTGGAGCATCTTTTAGGTATATACCCAGGAGTGGTATAGCTGGGTCCTCAGGTTGTATTGTGTCCAATTTTCTGAGGAAATGCTGGAATGATTTCCACAGAGGTTGTACCATATTTCAATCCAAACAACAATGGAGGACTGCTCCTCTTTTTCCACATCCTCCTCAGCACCTGCTGTCACCTAAGATTTGGTTCTTAGTCATTCTGAGTGAGGTGGGCTGGAATCTTGGGGTTGTTTTGATTTGCATTTCCCTGACTACTAAGTATGTTGGACATTTCTTTAGGTGCTTCAAAGCCATTTGATATTCGTAATTTATAATTCTTTGTTTACCTCTGTATCCCATTTGTAATAGATTTATTTGATTCTCTGGACTGTAACTTCTTGAGTTCTTTGTATATATTGGATAAACTTGAAGCAATTCCACTAAAATAAAGGACTAGACAAGGCTGCTCTCTCCCTACCTATTCAATATAGTATTTGAAGTCCTAGCTAGAGCAATTAGAAAACAAAAAGAGGTCAAAGGGACACAAATCGGAAAACATGATGTCAGAATATCACTATTTGTAGATGATATGGTAGTATAGCTAAGTGACACCCAAAACACCACCACAGAACCCTGAAATCTGATAAACAATTTCAACAAAGTGGTTGGATATAATAACTCAAATAAATCAGTAGGATTTCAAAGGAGTTCAAAGGATAAACATGCTGAGAAAGAAATTAGGGAAAGACACACTTCACAATAGTCACAAATAATATAAAATACCTTGATGTCACTCTAACAAAGCAAGGGAAAGATCTATATGACAAGAACATAGAGACTCTGAAGAAGGAAACCAAAGAAGATGGAAAGATTCCCCATGCTCATGGATTGGCAGGATTAATATTGAAAAAAAATGGCCATCTTGCTGAAAGTGATCTACAGATTCAATGCAATTCCCATCAAAATTCTGTCTCAATTCTTTATAGAGTTAGAAAGAGGAATTTGAAATAACAAAAAACCCAGGATAACTATTCTCAACAATAAAAGAACATCTACAAGAATCAACCATCCTTGACTTCAAGCTATATTACAGAGCAAGAATGATAAAAACTGCATGGTATTGATACAAATACAGGCAGGTAGATCAGTGGAATAGAATTGAAGACCCAGAAATGAACCCACACACCTATGGTCAGTCGCTCTCTGACGAAGTAGCTAAAACCATCCAGTGGATAAAAGGCAGCATTTTCATCATATGGTTCTGGTTCAACTGGAAGTCAGTATGTAAAAGCATGCAATTGATCCATTCTTATTGCCTTTTACAAAGCTCAAGTCCAAGTGAATCAAGGACCTCTACATAAAACCAGATACACTGAAACTAATAGAAGAGAAAGTAGTGAAGAGCCTCAAATACATGGACACAGGGGAAAATTTCCTGAACAGAACACCACTGATTTATGCTCTAAGATCAACAATAGACAAATGGGACCTCATAAAATGGCAAAGCTTCTGTACAGCAAATGACACTGGCAATAGGACAAAATGGCAACATTTTCTTTTAAATGGCAGAATGTCATATTTTTTTGTAATTGAACAACATTCCGTTACGTAAATGTGCCACACTGTTGTGTATATGAATCAAATCCATTCTTTTCTTTTCTTTTCTTTTCTTTTCTTTTCTTTTCTTTTCTTTTCTTTTCTTTCCTTTTCTTTTCTTTTCTTTTCTCTTCTTTTCTTTGCTTTGCTTTGCTTTGCTTTTCTTTTGTGAGTTTTCATCACCATTTGACTGCTTTTTCCATTTGGTTTCCTATTTCTAACATAATACCTCCTGATAATGTCACAAAGTTCTAAATCCATCATTGATTGTTCCAAGTGGTTTTAGACACTGTCTTCTCTGAGTGATCAGATTCAAGAGCTGAGGATCAAATAGTCAAAACTTATATCTTTTGCTAGACAATTCTAGTTCAAAGACTGAAGTAAATCAGTGCTCTTTGAAATCATGTGATGCAAAGCATATGCTTCACATTCTAAGGCTTAAAACTAGGTCTGTTTAAGTAAGGACTAGGAAATACAATTCAAAAATCTCTTTGTGGTGGTGTTCTCTTACCATTTATTCTAGTTCCTATATTAACAGGAAAGTTTTTCCTGCAGTAATTATTCCCCTTTGAGGATTAAATTTTGTCTAGTACTTAAATTAAATACAGAATATCAAACAAAGTTGAGGAAATAATTCAAAATAAAAAGTTAAGGATTTCAAAGTACTAGTAACATCTTGTAAAATGTACAATTACAAATTTTCCGATAGCTCCATCATCTTAAGTGCTGCGACTTTTATGTAGGGCACATGTCCTTCAAGGACAATAAATACAATGATGATAGGATATCCTCTCAATTAAACAGAAATTTAAGTTTAACTTGTTTGTTTATAAACAAATTTACTCTCAGTATTTCTGACAGATCAGACGTAGAAAACATTAGGCATTAAGTTGGGAGAATGTATAAATATAAACACACACATATGTACATAAACACATATACATATATACAATGTAGATTATACTGTTATTTGATTTTAATAGACTCATATTTACTACCTGACTTTCAGATGAACTATAATTTTTCCATGTCTGTTTTTGGGTGTTTCTATATGTCATTATTAGTAAAATTATTAATAACTTTCATTGGAATAAATTATTTTTATTTACCATTATGTTTAATGAACTAGATAAAAGGTAATTTTTATAACTTTCATCATTTTCTAAAAACCTTAAACATATGTACTACTGTCATAAGAGAGAAAATAAACTGTTGAAATTAAAAGAGAAAGTATCCCATCTATTTTCTTTATAATTGGATAATTTGAAAATTTACATTTCAAATATTTTTTTCCCTTTTCTGGTTTCCTGTTGACAACCCTCCCATTCCTTCTGCCTCTCCTTCTTCTATAAGGGTGTTTCCCTCTCCATTTACCCCCCCTTACTACCACCCCCTTCCCAACAATCCCCTACATTGTGGGTCCAACCTGGGCAGGACCAAGGGCTTCTCCTTCCATTGGTGTACAACAAAGCCAATCTCTGCTACATATGCAGTTAGAGCAATGGGTCAGTCCAGGTCTTTGGGTAATGGGTTAGTCCGTGGGAGCTCTGGTTGGTTGGCATTATTGTTCTTATGGGGTTGCAAACCCCTTCAGCTCTTTCAATCCTTTCTCTAATTCCTCTACATGGGTCTCTTTCTCAGTTCAATGGTTTGCTGCTAGCATTCACCTCTGTATTTGACATGCTCTGGCTATATCTCTCAGGAGACATTTATATTTGATTCCTGTCAGCATGCACTTCTTACCTTCATCAAGCTTATCGAGTTTTAGTGGTTGGAGCACATGAGGGGCAGACTCTGAAAGGCTGTTCCTTCAGTCTCTGCTCCAAACTTTGCTTCCATATCTACTCCAGTGGGTCCAGTCTGCTGCTGTCTAAATCTGGTCCTATACTCATAGACACAACTATAAACAGATGAAAATAATCAGCAAAAACACGTGTCTATTGTTAGCTGTGGGTATAAATAATTAGTATTATCCCCCATTGTATGAATCCCTAGGTTTAATTCCTAGCACCATATAAACCAGGTATGACAGCACACCTGTAATCCCAGATCGTGAAAGATGAAGTGGGTTAATGATAAGTCTAATATCCTGAATTACATGCAAACAAAGAAAATGATTTATTGGTATTGAATAACAGAATGGTTTTTTGTTATTGTTTCTTACACGGTATAGTATAGCAGCTTAGTTATATATCATAACTTATATATCTTAATATTTAGAGATAATTTAAAGTATACAGATGGGTTAACATATTTTAATTGTATATAACATATTTCAGAGATTTTGTATTTATGAAGGGAACAACACAAAGCCAATTTATAACAGTTTTACTGTAGTTGTAAAATGTCATATTTATTTTCATACCACTGATTTTATGATGTTCAAATCAGAATTTACAATATAAAAATACATGAATTCTAAAATAAAAACACACTAAAAATACATGCCACACAAAAACTTACATGGGTACCCAAAAAGTTTTCAAGAATAGCCAGAAACTACAATGAGTAAAACACATTCAACCTAAGCCTGACAAGTGACTTTGATCCTAGGTCCCACATGATGGAATGAAAGAACTAATTCAAACAAATGTACAGGTGCTACATGATATGCGCATGAATGCACTCATGTGAACATAAACAGGAAGATAAAGAAATAAAAGTATCTGCTTCCCATTCTCCACCTCTTCCTCCTCCTCCTCCTCCTCCTCCTCCCCTCCTCCTCCTCCTCCTCCTCCTCCTCCGCCTCCCTCCTCCTTTTTGTTTGTTTACAAACATGCTTTCCTTGCATACCCCTAAATGCCCAGGAACAACACCCCATGAGATCCAGGATTCTGTGCTCAAACTCCTCAGAGAGATATCTGTCTTTTATCTGTTTCCAAGAACTGGGGTTCAGTGTGCCTCTGTGTGTGTGTGTGTGTGTGTGTGTGTGTGTGTGTGTGTGTGTGTGTATGTGTGCGTGCACGCGATATTTATATGAGTACCTGTATCATTCTGAGCATGTAGAAGTTAGAGGATACCTTGAATCCTCGCTTCTCCTATCACTTGGGGGTTCCTGTTGATCCAGAATTATCATCAGTCTTGTCATCAGTTGCCTTTATTCACTGAGACACCTTGGTGACCATGCATGAACTACTTTTTACCAGTTTTTGTATTTCTATTATTGCTTTAAAGAAAACCTTGCTGACATATTCAGAATGGGTATGACGCATCTTTTGTACATTGCTTACCACAAAACAAGTTTGACTATTATGCACCAATTAGCGAAACAAAACAGAGCATGCATCTCTTCAGTAATCATCACATAATTATTATTATTGAAGTAGAATTTTCAAAAGATTAGAAATGCAAAATAATATAAATTATCACCTATTAAGATTTTAAATTGACTTCTTAAAATACCAATTTTATTTTTTACTTATATTATAGAAGATTCCATTTTTAGGATTATACCCTATAGCATATTATTTGACACAAACAAAGTTTCAATGTTATATTTACAGTTAGGGTTATTTGTTGGCTTTATGAAGGATATTTTACATTGTATGCCTATATTTACAAAAATCTCAGAAGATCAATCCAACGTAAATAAAGACTGTGATTAACCATTTTTGGTATAAAGATAAAAAATGCAGTAGTAGAGATGGAGAGGAAGAGAGATACAGAGAAGAGAGGGAAGAAGAAGAAGAAGAAGAAGAAGAAGAAGAAGAAGAAGAAGAAGAAGAAGAAGAAGAAGAAGAAGAAGAAGAAGAAGAAGAAGAAGAGAGAGAGAAATACAGAATGAGAGTCAGGCATAGAGAATAAGAATAAACCATCATGTATAATTAAAGAATTATGTGCTCACATATCTGTGAAATGTACATACATTATATATATATATGAGTATGAATATATTTATACATGCATAAGAATATATGTGTATAGACATATATACATATATATAGTAAAAATGAATTTTCTTGATTTTCTTTTCATGTGTTATTATATTTTGCCATGCATAACACTCAAATTCACTGAAACTTATTTTGAAATCTGAGAGGCAATAAAACAAACAAAATAAGCTGATTGAATGTGTTAATTTGTTATTTTTATTGTGGTAATTGTACTTTTGTTTTGTTTTCTTGGTTATGTTATGTTCAGCAAGTAGGTTAAGAGAAAGGAAAATAATTAGCTTACATGACAATATATTGAATATATTTTCTGTACCAAAATGAGAACACAGTAAGTAACTTGAGGGGCATTTATTTTGGAAATTTACTCTCTCTCTCTCTCTCTCTCTCTCTCTCTCTCTCTCTCTCTCTCTCTCTCTCTCTCTCTCTCTCTCTCTCTCTCTCTGTGTGTGTGTGTGTGTGTGTGTGTGTTGTGTTTGTATAATATGTGCAGATGCACACTCTTTCCAAAAGAGGGATTTATAATCTAAGTAGTTGGAGTTATAAACATTTCTGTGTTTGTGGATATATGTTCTGGGACTGAGTTTGGGTTTTCTGAAATGATAGAAACTCATGAGCCTCTTAGAGGCCAAGTTGTAGCTTTTCAAAAATGGCATCCTATTGACTTTTTTTGCCAGTACATCTTTATAATTAATCATATTTGAAAATGGGACCAACAATGATAAAAGAAAAAGAGCAAGGCTTTCACTTTACTATGGTTAATTTTCAGTACGAAGTGATTTTCAGTTTCTGAACTGCACGGAAATGGAGGCAGGATGCATTCCTTACCCGTATTCTCTCCTAGTTAGTGATGACAAATCTAAGGATGGCGAGAGTTGGAAAGTTACAGGTAGTCTGCTAAGGAACTAGATCTAAAACCAGTGAAAACGGAAGACCCAAGCCCCTGATTATCAGTTACATAGAAGCTCTGGGTCTTAAACAAGTAGGATGCAGAATCTGTGTAAGGTGCATGCTATGGTTACAGGAAAAGGAGTGCTGAAATTTCTTGGGATCAGGTATTATGAGATAAAAATCCATTGTCATATATTTTGCCACAAAGTACAACAGTCATTTTTGTCTTTCTCCATACAGATATCCCTGGCTGTAGAACTGTGTATGAAAAACTGCTTCATAAAAAGTAATAAATAAATATAAATAAATAAATGGCCACCTGAAAGCAGGACACAGAATATTTTATTTGTAAGCCTGCATAAGTAGGACCATTAAAATTATTTTAAAATAAAATGAAATACTACTTGCAGAGCATGTTATACTTTAATGGAAAGCGATTTTAGTAGAATTTGGGATGAAGAAGCTAGAGATGACAATTAGTTTACATGTTACAAATGATAACATGATTATATATGAAAATGAGAGTGATAAATGAAATGAAGACATCTGGAGCTGTCTGGCGATTGAGACTAGAGTACTGAAAGGCAGATATCAACAAAGTGATAGGAGAAAAGCAATTTCAGTTAGGTAAAGGATGTCCTCAACATATTTGACAGTCATTGCAAGAAGAGGTGACTAACACTTGGCAAATGCACCAAGGCACTGCTTTTTTCTGTAAGTTCTTTAGATTGCCAAAGGCGTGGTATATTCTGCATGCTACCTGAAAGCCCCACAGCTAGCAGTGGTGTGTCAAATACATCTTTTGATGAATAGAGTTGCTATTGATCACAGTTGACATCTCTGCCCAACAAACGATCAACATATTCAAATTGTCTTTCTTCCACAACAAAAGCAGTGTTCTTGCCTCTCTGTGTGCTGCCTAAGATGCCCACTTTTAAATTGTTATCTCTAAGTTGTTCTCCTAGTCGTGTGTTTAAAATAGCTAGTCTCTAACAGCTAGATATACAGACTTTAATGATGAGGAACTTTCTCAGTTTCTCTTAGGCATAATTTTGTGGTTGACATATATGACACATGAAACATTTTGTTAAAAAATATTGAAGTTTCTCATCAGAAGAAGCCCAGGTGCATGTGGCAATATCAAAACAGGAGACTGTACCATAGTTTTCATCAAGGTTTGAAATTTAATATAATAATTGTGAATGATCATAAGTAAACAAAATTGGATCTTATTAACTGTTCTTTTCACTCTAGTGTTTGGGATATATGCATTTACGGTCATTTTTCCCAAGAACCTACTTTTCACACTTATCATAGTTTCTGAGGTTATATGATTGAGCACATGTATATATATCTGTGAATGTTAATGACAGTCCCAGTATCAAAAACTTTAACTTTATTCTCCAATTTGATTTTATTTTCGTATCAACTGACCTAAGAGGGAATCACAAAATATAGTCTTAGTGATGTTTGTCTGCTTAAACTTTCTTTGGTCCCAGGCAGGGAAGCACTTGTTTTGTCTACTCTCTAAGCCTATCCGAAGCTTTCTGAATTGTTTGTTTAAGCAGTAACAATGGAGAGAAAACATTCCAGGAGCATATTAGCTGGTATCCAGATGGCAGTCACACTATAGCAGCAGGGAAGCACACTTAAGCACCCAGCTTGCATCCAATCCAGGGCAAAGACACTCGAACAGAATATCTAAGTTTGGTCATCAATTAAACTCACTCTGAGGTGCTATTAAGGTATAATATATTGTCAGTTCAGCTAAATTACACTCCCACGCATAAAGGGCTTCATTTGTCTTCTGTCTTTAGCTCCCCCTGTTGGCAATATCATGCTGTTTACCTATTGCATATGGAACAGTACTCAAGCATTGGCAAATAACTCATCACCTGCAAGGTCAACCCGTCTTCATATTTCTATCCAGATGCTGTGAGTTCCAACTTCTTACACCGTCTCTCACAATTGAAATACATTGGTAATAAATACATTCGGGGAGAGGATTGCCTCATTTAGAAGCCAAGTGAATTCTCTATCAGCATCTCTTATATTTCAGATCAGTCCTTCATATAAATCTTCATGAAACATGGGTGCTGTTCATCTCTGAGAGTGTTAATGGCTAGCTGCAGCTTAAAATATTATATTGTGAGCGTCTTATTCAGAAGTCACTGCAGTTGATTAATCCCCCAGGAAACTTTGTGGGCAGTGAGTGGAGATGAATTCTAATGCTTTTGTGTGAACCTTCTTTGTTTTATCAGGTAAAATTTGAAAACTGAATCCAGTTGAGTGAACTTATGAGAGAATCCTGACGTGTCAGAGCTTGTGAAATATAAGATATTAATGTTTATTTCTCATCTACTTAGTAATCTGCTGGAAATATACCTGCCAAGGAAAATATACTGGCAAATACCACATCTCTAACACTGAACATTATACACAGCGAACTACACTAAGATAATTAAAAAGAAATATCATTCTTTCCTCACATCTGTCAAGGCACATTAGAAACATGTAAATCATAAACATAACTACATTTCTCAATAGCTGCATTTCCTGCCCTAATTTTCTTATAAATCACAACATAAAGAGATTCCCATTCACCAACTGCTACCAGCAAAACTGTCTGTAAGCATATTCTTTAATACACTGTGGACATGTGCTGATTTTAAAATTGGTAGTTTCCCATCTCTCTAATTTAGTATAGAAACCAAATGCTCATCTGACTGAAGTTTGTTCTAATCGGATGGGTGGTGAATGCTAAATTTTCAGTTATAAAAATCTTTGATTAGCAAAAATGGTATTTTTGGTAAATAATTCTTCAGTGCAGGGGACTCTATAAATAGCATATTTTTTCTGATTTAAAGACAATTTTTAAATTTATTGCTTTTTTGACCTTTGTAGACAGATGGTGAATTATATTAAAGGATTTTATTTTGATTATAGAATATTCTATAATAATAGAATAGAATTATGTTAAATTTATTTTGATTTTCAGATATGATTTTCTGAATTTGCTTGCATCTTTTATTGTATTTCCCTTAATTTAAGCTTAACTTTTTTATAACAGGTATAAAAATAATATGTGTTAAAATATTAATCATGTAGTATTTCAATACTTGTATATTATATTATTAATTTAGATAACATATGGAGTTCCTTAAATAATTATCACTTAATATGATGAAAACATTTCAATCATTTTTGTGGACTCTTGAAATAAATATTACTTTATGATCATAGTCTCTCCACAGTGCAAAATCATACCAGAATGTCTTAATCATGACTAAATCTGTGTTTCTACATCATACTTACCTTGTTTCCATCTCTACTTTTACCTTATTCCTCCCAGCATCTCAGAACACTTCTCTACCCTTCACTTACAGCAGATACATTTTGATGCTACTTGATTGGTGTAGAATTATGCAATTTGAAACTATGTAATTTGTAATTCTACTTGAAGACATACAGTAGCTAAAAATACATCAGGGAGAATCAAGGCTTTTTATATGCTATACTCTGATAACATATTTGTCTTCTTCAATCCTATTTTTGATGTTCTTGTCTAGATGACATCTCTTGATTCTTAAGTTCCACTATGACATAGAGACATATGTTGTACTGCCAAGTATGAGGTTTAAAGCTCTAATATTTCATATTAATAGAACTCTTCCCTGAAAAGTAAGTGCAATTTCATAATTTTATCATGTTTTCAAAGCTTTTAGGAAGGTCTGCCAATGTATTATTGCCTTCTATTTCCTTGTGAAAATTATATTATAAAATAAAAGGAAAATATGGAAATATTTTAATTTCTAGAAACATGAATATTCACTCTAACTGAGAAAACATATAAACCTGTAATTTTAACACACATATGATAGATATCACCCAATCATAAATGATTTAAAAATTAATGACCTAGATTATTTTCACTTCATAAAACAGGATGAGTAATGCACAATTTAATACTCAATTAATTCAGGAAATTCAGGTACCACTTACTAAATTAATTCTTAAATGAGCTAAATTTAATATACTAAGATAAAAGTAAACTTGATGTTATGTGCATTTGTTTGTTATTCTTATTATGACACATTTTCCTGATTCTTATTTTCTTAGCTACTGTTCTACTACTGTGAGGAGACACTAAGAGCAAGGTAACCTAAAGGATGCACTTACTTGGGGGCTTGCTTATAGTCTCAGAAGGTTGTCCCATGAGCATAAAGGTAGAGAACATAGCAACAGGAGGGTGACATCATGCTAGAACAGTAGCAAAGGCCATATATTTGACAGCAAATTGCAGACACAGAAATAGCTTGAGAATTGACTTGGTATGGGCTTTTGAAACTTCAAAGCCCATCTTTAATGACATATATCCTAGAAGTACCCTACATGTCCTGTGACAAAGTCATACTTACTAATCCTTCCCATACCATTACAATAAAACAAATAAATCTTGAAACCAAACATTCAACCATATGAGCACTGGGGGCTATTGGCATTCATATCATCACATGTATACTGCACATTATATTTTAATACATATTTTTCTAATAGATTGTGTATTACTACAAACAGAAATGGAACAAGTACATAGGAACGAAGAGAAATGTATTACTCATACTAAAATGTTACAGAACAATAATTGACAAGTTGGGCCTATTAAACTGAAAGGAAAAGTTCCACATTAAAATCACTTAGGGATCATAACTGTTGTTAGTATCACTGTGTCTCTGTTCACTTTCTGTTTCCATGATTCATCCATTAATGAAAGTGGTGTGTTGAAGTCTTGCACTATTATTGTGTGAGGTACAATGTGTGCTTTGAGTTTTATTGAATTTTCTTTCTGAATGGGGGTGCCCTTCAATTAGGAATGAGAGTTCATCACAGTAGATTTTATCTTTGATGAATATGAAGTGTCCTTCCTTATTTTTTGATAACTTTTGGTTGAAAGACTATTTTATTTAATATTAGAATGGCTAGTCCAGCTTCTTTCTTGGGACCATTTGCTTGGAATTTATTTCCAGGCTTTTACTCTGAGACAGTGTCTGTCTTTGCCTCTGTCGTACGTTTCCTGTATGAGGCAATGCTGGGTCCTCTTTATGTATCGAGTCTAATAGTCTATGTCTTTTTATTGGGGAATTAAGTCCATTAATGTTAAGAGATATTAAGGAATAGTAATTGTTGTTTTCTTTTATTTTTGTTGTTAGAGGTGAAATTATGTTTGTCTGGTTATTTATCTTCTTTTGGATTTGTTGCAAGAAGATTACTTTCTTGATTTTTGTAGGGTGCAGTTTCCCTCATTGTGTTGGAGTTTTCCATACATTATTATTCTTTGTAGGGCTGGATTTGTGAAAAGACATTGTCTAAATATGGTTTTTATCATGGAATATCTTGGTTTTTTCCATCCGTGGTAATTGAGACTTTTTCTGGGTATGTTAGTCTGGGCATTTGTGTTCTCTTAGGGTCTATATAACATCTGCCCAGGATCTTCTGATTTTTAGAGTATCTGGTGAGAAGTTTGGTATAATTCTGATAGGTCTATCTTTATATGTTACTTTACACTTTTCTCTCACTGCTTTTAATATTCTTTCTTTGTTCTATGCTTTTGGTGTTTTCATTATTATGTGACAAGGGGAATTTCATTTCTACTCCAATCTATTTGGAGTTCTGGAGGCTTCTTGTATGTTTATGGGTATCTCTTTCTTAGGTTAGGGAAGTTGTCTTTTATACTTCTGTTTAAGATATTTACCAGCCCTTTAAGTGGGGGAATCTTTGCTTTCTTCTATATCTATTAACCTTAGGTTTGGTCTTCTCGTTGTGTTCTGGATTTCCTGAAGGGTTTGGGTTTGGAGCTTTTTGTATTTTGCACTCTCTTTGACTATTGTACCAATGTTTTCCATGATATTTTCTGCACCCGAGACTCTCTCTTCTATCTCTTGTATTCTGTTGGTGAGGCTTGCATCTATTACTCCTGAATTATTTCTTAAGTTTTCTATCTCTAGAGTTGTCTCCATTTGTGGTTTCTTTATTGTTTCTATTTCCATTTTTAGATTCTGGATTTTTTTTTCAATTCCTCCACCTGTTTTGTTAACAGGCTGACACAGAAATTAGGAAAATGACACCCCTCACAATCATCAAAAAAAAAAAAACATAAAATACCTTGTTTGTATGACTCTAACCAACCAAGTGAAAGATTTGTATGACAAGAACTTCAAGTCTCTGAAGAAAGAAATTGAAGATCTCAGAAGATGGAAAGATCTCCCATACTCATGAATTGGCAGGATTAACATAGTACAAAGGGTCATCTTGCCGAAGGCAATCTACAAGTTCAATGTAATCACCATCAAAATTCCAACTCAATTCTTCATAGACATAGAAATAGAATTTGCAAATTCATTTGGAATAACAAAAAAATCAAGGATAGCAAAAACTATCCTCAACATTAAAAGAACTTCTGGGAGAATCACCATTCCTAACCTCGAGCTGCACTACAGAGCAATAGTGATAAAGATCGAATGGTATTGGTAGAGATAAAGGCAGGTAGATCAGTGGAATAGAAGTGAAGACCCAGAAATGTACCTAAACAATTATGGTTATTTGATCTTTGACTAAGGAATTAAAACCATCCAGTGGAAAATAAGACAGAATTTTCAACAATTGGTAAAGTTTCAACTGGAGGTCAATAGGTAGAAGAATACAAATCTTTCCATTTTTATCTCTTTTTACAAAGTCCAAGTTCAAGTAGATCAAGGACTTCCACATAAAATTAGATACACTGAAACTAATGGAAAAAAAAAGTGGAAAGGGCTTCGAACCCATGGGCACTGGGGAAAATTTCCTGAACAGAACACCAATGTCCTATGCTCTAAGATCAAGAATTGGCAAATGGGACCTCATAAAATTATAAAGCTTCTGTAAAGCAAAAGACACTATCAATAGGACAAAATGGCAACCCACAGATTAGGAAAATACCTTTACCAATTCTAGAACTGTTAGAGGGCTAATAGCCAATATATACAAAGAACGTAAGAAGTTAGACTCCAGAGAATCATATAACACTACTACCTGAGGAAGAAAGCTATACTACTCCTGACAATATACACAAAGGTGCTCCAACATATAAAAAAGACACATGCTCCACTATGTATATAACTTCCTTCTTTATAATAGCCAGAACCTGGACAGAACCCAGATGTTGTTCAACGAGGAATGAATACAGAAAATGTGATACATTTCTGCAATAGCATACTATTCAGCTATCAAAACAATGTCTTCATGAAATTCTTAGACAAATGGATGGTACTAGAAAATATCATACTGAATGAGGTAACCCAATCACAAAAGAACACACATGACATGCACTCACTGATAAGTGGACATTAGCCCAAATCTCAGAATACCCAAGATACAATTCACAGACCACATGAGAGTCAAGGAGAATGAAGACCATAGCATGGCTGCATCAGTCCTCTCTAGAAGGGGGAGCAGGAGGAAATATGGATCCTAAATATGGAGCAAAGACTGAAGGAAAGCCATCCAGAAACTCCCACTCCTGGGGATTCATTCCCTATTTAGTCACCAAACCCATATTCTATTATGAATGCCAAGAAGTACTTGCTGTCAGGAGCCTGATATGTCTGTCTCCTGAGAGGCTCTGCTAGAATCTGACAAATACAGAGGTGAAAGCTTGCTTTCATCCATTGTACTGAACATGGGGCCCTAATTGGAGGAGTTAGAGAAAAGTCCAGAGGAGCTGAAGGGGTTTGCAAGCCCACAGGAAGAACAACAACATCAATCAACCACACATCCCAGAGCTCCCAGGGACTAAACCACCAATTAAAGATTACACATTGAGGGACCCATGACTCCAGCCACTTATGGAGCAGAGGATGGCTTTATCTATCATCAATTAGAGGATAGACCCTGTGAAGACTCAATATTCCAGTATATGGGAATGCCAGGGAGGTGAGGTAGGAATGGATGGGGAAGCAGCCTCATAAAGAGGCTGAGAAAGAGGGAGAGTCAGGTTGGGATTATGGCTCTGACGTGGTACAGGCTGGTAAGGAGATAATATTTGAAATGTTGATAAATAAAATAATTTCTTAAGGCAAAGAACTAATCTGTAAAAGAGGATTTGCCAACACAGAACAATAAGAAAGTACTATCAGAGTTTACTCATGAATTCAATATTGGTTATAAAGTATTTCCTATTCTCTTTACTGCTTACTTTGTGAGTTTGACACATATTTATATAATTCCATAGAATCTTGTGATATATTGTTTATCAACTTGCTATTATAAACTGAAAACCATTTGTTGAATATTTATACTGATTATCAAATGATATCTTTTTTTCTAAGCACTTCAAACTCAAGTTAGAGTTGCTTTAGTTAAGAGCTCTTTATCATTTTAAATTGGGAGATCAAAAAGAAACTTTGTCTTGATATATATATTATCACAATGAAGGAAGTTACATATTAATTAAGATTAACTTAACTAACTGTCCTGGCTGGTTTTTTGTGTCCACTTGACAAAAGCTGAAGTTATCACAGACAAAGGAGCCCAGTTGAAGAAATGCTTCCATGTAACCCAGATGTAAAGCATTTTTTACATTGATTTAGTAATCAATGGGAAGGACTCAGCCCACTGTGGGTAGTGCCATCCCTGGGCTGGTAGTCTTGGGTTCTACAAGAGAGCAATCTGAGCATGCCAGGGGAAGCAAGCCAGTAAGTAACATTCCTCCATGGCCTCTGCATCAGCTCCTGCTTTCTGATTTCCTTGAGTTTCAATCCTAACTTCCTTTAGTGATAGATAGCAAGCAATATGAATAGTGTAAGCTGAATAAACCTTTTTTCGCCCCAACTTGCTTCTTGATCATGATGTTTTCTGCAGGAATAAAAACACCAAGACACTAACCGTGGCTTATCATTTGAGATAAAAAGTATTTTTTCTTTGTTTGTTGCTTTGCTCTATACTTTTTCCTCTCTCAAATCTTCTTATATTTAGTCAGAATTTCTTTATGTAGATGGTATTACACTGAGCACTAAAACCTCTAGAAATTAGTACAGTTGACTTGCATTGTTCAGCAATAATATCCTAATATTCACAAAAGATCTGCTGAATATATAATAGGAACTGAGCACTACCCTTCAGAAAATTCAGTGGTTATGAGAATAGAACTGCCCCAATAAGCAAGAAGAAAATATGTTGATCCACCCAAGTTCAATTGTAGGGCCTTGACTGATAATCTCCATTGTATCATAGAAGTGATACGGGCCAAGAAGTTGGGATTAAGGCCAAGCATTGTGAAAGGAGAAAAGAGAATAGGTTAAACAATGACTTTGGCTTGTATTTCTACTAGCTTGCATGTATCCCACTCTTTACCTCTGGCTCATTTCTAAGTTTCATTGTAATAGCCAAGTAGGCAAATAGACAGGAATAAGATTGGCTACAATATTTTATACCTGAATATGAAGTACTAATTGGAAGATTATAAATTTGATTTTTTCAACTCATTCTAGATTTAGATGGCTAATATTTGTATCTTTGATAGATTAAGGAAAAGAGGATGATAAATATCAGTATCAGGAGTTGCAATTCATTTATATTACCAATTTATCTATATTTACTATTAATTAATCTTATCATTTTACTAGAAATATATTTATTTTGTCAGAATCACATGAATTTACTGCACATAATCTGAGTTTAGGGATTGAGATTTACTGAGTTTAGCTGTTGGAGGCATCCCTTTCTAATAGAAATAGTCTTAAAATTGGTATTTCTTTGGAGATATATATATATATATATATATATATATATATATGAAGAGAAGATCTTAATATCACCATATGTGTTGGTTCAATCTTATTTTCCTTACTATCCTAAACTTACAGCATCCACAGATATATGAAGTCTATGCATATTGATGCTGAAATCTCAAGTACTAGCAGAATGGATCTCAAGTTTCTTTTTCATTGCTCTTATAATATTTCTTAGTTCAGATAAGTTTCAATGAAAGACATGAGGTACCTATCTCCATTAATGATGGTAAAAATAAGTGGAGCATAGCACAAGCCTTCTAACTTTGTCAAAATAGTAGACGAATTGAGCCCCCTGCTGATATTCAGAGGGCCCGTGGAAGTGAATTGTATTCTCCATTATATATAACAATTTCTCCATCTCTTTCAGATGTTGCCTGTTCCATTTCCTTATGCCTTCATTCTGTTTTATCTCCCAAAGCAAATTTATGCCCCTGAAGCCTTGTCTCATGCTGTGCTTTTGGTGAACTCAAAGAGTAATAGATATAATAATCTATAATATGTATTATCCCAATTCTTTCAAGTAGTATTTTATTCTTACTTGAAAGACTTTGAATTGGTGGTAAGAAATAACTGCAGGAATATATGACTCCCTTTATCTTCTGTATTTTATTACAGTCTGAAAACACTGATAGAATTATGCTTGGTGATTTGGAGAGGGCGGAGAAAGCAAAAGTGAAACTAATAGAAGTCAAGATTGAGAGCTATAATATTTCTGTTTCAATGTGAAGAAAGCCATGCTACTACATGGCCATGCACGAGAGAGTGCTCACTTCAGTGAACATGTATACATTGTAGAGTTGAGCACATTTACAACACAGCAAGGAGTTTTAGTTTATACCCTGTGAGAAGCAAAAACCCCACTGACATTGAGTCGAGGAAGTTTAAGCAGCTGAAGTTTTTGTAATGATAAGATTTAAGATTAAAGTATTTTTCTACTAAAAACACAGATATTTATAGAAGGAAATGTTAAAATGGTTTATTAATTAATCATACCATTTTATTAAATATGTATTATTTAATCAAAATTACATTAATTTGATGCAAGATGCTTTTGGACTGGAATTTACTGAGTTTGTCTCTAAGATCTATCACTTTCTATCCGAAACAGTCTTGAAATTGTTGTCTGTGCTTTTGTGTGTACCAGCCATTATTTTATATGGAAGTCAAGGTAAAACAATAAAAACAGACTGTTTTATACCATTTCACATAATTTAGTAAAAGCACTTAAAATTTTCATAAACTTAATACTAATTATTATTTATTGCTTTATGCTAGACTTTATTAGCTCTAGGGTTATTCAACTGAACATTGGAATAGTACTTAATGACCAGTCATTTTATTTGGTAGTAGTTTTATTAATTTTTAGACATATGATATATATTAAAATCAGTATGAGGTAAATTTTAATGGTCAAAACAAAGGGATTACAATCTTTGTGCTCCTATTTAAATTGACTGTTTGATTTTTATCAGTCAGAGTTGCAGTCCAGCAGGATACCTGCTTCTATAGAATGTTTCCTGTACAGATAAGCACACTGTATCCTTTCCTGACTTGCCTGTGTTAGTGCAAATATGACTTATATTTTCCAAGAAATGTTCACTGATCTATATAAGCAGAAGATAATACAAGTTTCTTAAGTTAACTGAAGGGTTAGAGTGAACATTTTACTAGAAAATCAATGGAAAGAACATGGATTAGGTATATGCTCATGTTTTTCACTGTAGAGAATGAATAAACTCAAATATCATGATTGCTATTTTGGAACAAATCTATATAGAATCATGCCCTAAAGTGGTAGTTTTTATTTTTACTCTAAGACACAGAAAACTTGTCACATGCTTTGCTTTCATATTTAAAGTAGCAAGCATATATTTGCAAAGATTTGATCTCAAATACATTTTATTTCACTAGGAACATATATAATATAAAGATAATAAGATAATATATTTAATGTATTTTATAATATATTACTTATATATCTAAAAATTAACATAAACTTTCTGTCAAACGAAGTATGTCTAGTCATTAAATGTTGAAGTATTCCAAAGTTATTGATGTTTCCACATAAGGAAATCATTCAAACATAATCCTAGAGCTGATAAAAATGTAAATCACTAAGTAAAACAAAGTATATATATATATATATATATATATATATATATATGATACATATTATTAGAATAAAAGCTTCTTTATTCTACCCTTTCATATACTTAGTGGAAAATGGATGGATGGTGTGTTCTTGTGTCACTTGGTTATTTGTTCACTTGTTTTACAATTCTGCCATTAGACTCTTACAGCTTCTTCTTTTTATTTTCTAGGAGAGTAGCTGACCCTTGAATTCATGACTCTGTTGCACAGCTTTCTGTATACAATGAAAAAAAATTAGTTAGTTTAAATTTTTGTACAGGAATTAAAAAATATTGATGACTATAGTGTATGAGAGTAAATAAAGCAAAGAATTATGCATATATATATGTATATGAATGGAATAAGGGGTTATCAAATGTAGTAGGAAATTTGACAAGAAGATATATAAAAAAGAATAATATGCAGAAACACTAACCTAAAGTTCAATAATGATAAAACCACAGGAAGGCATGAGGAAGAATTTAAAATGCAGAGAAACCTTGTGGGGAATGACAAAACAATGTTACAAACTTAGATAAACAGAGAGATAATTAGATGGAATACATATATCAATTAAGAATCTGGGAACATGAATGAAAGACAAAAGAAGAAGTCTGACCACAAGATCCAAATATAGAACCCTTATCACTGGGAGGAAGGGAGAAGGGAAAAGAAAGATAGGGGCTTAAGGACGAGCAAGATGAAAGAAATCAATCCCACCAGGGTGTTCATCCTGTCAGTTATAGGTGGGAGAGATGTTTCATTTCAGACAACAGGAAATGAAAGCGTCACCGGTAAGTGCTGAATGACCGCACCAAGGGTTTAAATGAAACAGAGTGACCATTCTGATAAAAAACAGGAAGGGGAAATAAAAACCATCATGCATATTTGACCCAAGTGTTATTTAGTTTGGCATCTACAGATTCAGAAAAAAAGTAAAATTACAGATGACACATGAGAATGAAATAAATTCCCTTTGCTCTTCCATTGAGTATAGTTTATAAATAAAATTAAATTTGTTGTGAGACATAAATGGCTTTTTAAAAAACCATTCTGGATACATTAGGTATGCTTCTGACGTACTAGACCCCTTAAGATATGTTAGTGTCCTGAGACCAAGAGAAAGTACAAATCCAAAGCATATCTATAAATCAATTCCTTTTCCAGATACACAGACATACATTGTATTTTATACCCTTATACCCTTATCTTTCCTTTCAGTATGCATGGCCCTAGGAATTTACAAATGAATTAGATTCAGGTTTTCTCTCTTAAACCTGTGAAGTTGGAAGAAGCAAGTGAACAAAGCCATGATGGATAAGATAAGGAGATAAGGAGTAATGATCATTAAAGCCAATGATAAATGTTCTCAATGATGCATGCAAAGGAAGTTTGTGGCGTAGAAAGATTTGGGGCAGGATAACATTTCAAAACAAGAGCTGTGGGCAGCAAATCAACAATGGAGTAAGAGAGCATCAGAGAAAGCACAAACCTAATCCTATTTACAATTCAGTGAAGAACTGAGTATGACATTTATTAATGAGTCATTAAAAATCCTTGTACATTTGTTCCTTTTTTGTTTAGTATTTACAATTTGTTTTGGCTTTAACTACTAGTTAAAAGGAAATGCTGTACAATCAGCAGCGTGTTTGTGTGTTTTTGTTTGTTTTTAACTGAAAGTGAAAAACAGAATCAATTAGTGGGAAAGATTTAAGGTGAAAAGCTGTCACCTTTCCCTGAAATTAACTTTTCTTCAGGAACCTCACAAAGAAATGCACTCACCCGAAAACAGACAACACACACACACACACACACACACACACACACACACACACACACACACACACGTGCACACACACACGCGCACACAGAGACACACGCAGTCACACAGACACTCACACAGAAACACACACAGACACACACTCCCCATATCACACAGTTAAAGACATCTATTATTAAACTACACTATCAAATCTCATCTTGGATACATGCATAGAAACGGTATTCATCTTGTAAAGTTACAAATCTTTGCTAAAATACAAGAAAAAAATTAACTTCGTGGGTCAAAGACCCAGATTTCCACCTATTTCTGTCTCCTTTTCTATCTCACTTAATGTCATTTGTCTTCTTTGCTGTGACTTTCCCTGACTCACAGCATGCACTTTTCATATTCTATTTGACTTTGTGTGACTACTATTGTGAAACCTTCTGAGTCTCTGTGCTAGTGACTAAGACAGGTCTAGCATGCCCTGAAATAGACTAAATTTTGTCAGTGCTCTTCCTGTCCAAATTTCTAAGTTTTGACCTCCAGTGCCTTAAAATATTCAGTTTTAACAAACCTGCAATTATATTTTCCACCTCTTATTTGGAGATATAAATCTTGTCTCGCTATATTGCATTTCTTACCAGTGAAGCTTGTCTATTTCAAGAACCTGGGAACTGTGCCTTTGAAATGGAACTATGCAAGGACAAAATATACCAGTAGGAAGACAGAGAACTATCTTAATCCCTATGAAGAACAAATATTATAATTGTATTGTCAATCACCCTGCTAATGTCCTGTAATCTATTTATGTTAGAATATTCTAGCAATAAACAAAGAACCTAAAAATGTAAAAATTTTAAAAAAGAGAAAGAAAAAAATCCCCCCTTATGTTTCAGAAAAGCTGAGTTCAGCGCCAATGGGATCTTCACTATCGTAGTGGAGTGGCACTGAATAAAATTTCTCTTCTTAAACCATTTGGTTCAATAGTACTTTGAGCACAAAATAGACTGCTCACCCAAAGGATATTCCACATCTTAATTTCTGAAACCTGTAAATATGTCATCTTATATCTTGGCAGGGACTTGATAAGTATAATTGCATTACAGATTTAAAATAAAGAAATTGTTCTGGATTACCTAGGGAGATAAAATCCAATTGCCATAGTGATGAAATTCTACAACATCTGTCTACAAGCAAGGGCTCATTTAACTTCATCCAGATTTTGAATTACAGGATTATGAGATCACAGATATACCCTATAGAAGGACTAAATTCTCCACCTGCACAGACTCCTAATAAAGATTCATAATCACTCTCCTCATATTGGTTTGGGTATGTACACACTATATATCTTGTTGTAATCTTTCAGAAAGCTCTGAAAAGTCAGATGTTATGTCATTGTCATTCCTGTAGGGAGTTTTTTAAAACACCCATTAATCCTCATTCTGGTAAGCCATGCCTTGAAAGTAAAGTCACAGCACAGAATGCATTGTAGTGAATGAAGAAACACACACACACACACACACACACACACACACACACACACACACACACACACACACACACACACATGCTACTTTGTCCATGAAAGATAAGTATCTTCGTAAGAACTGGTGCTTTTATAATCTTCTCAGTTGATAACTCCTGTAGTTTCTTTTAAAGTACTATTGCAGACTGAAACAATTAAGTAAATTTCAAACCCAACTTTAAAAGAAGCACCATTCTCCTTGGCTTTGTTGTGAACACTGAATGGAGAGTTATCTATCCTCATAAAAGTCCCTAAACCATGGAAGATCCAGTTGCAGTCAACTCCAGTAAGCTAACCATGAATAACCAAACAATATAATCTATGGGATAAAATCCTGTTGATTTTAAAAGCTAAGTTTCAACATAACAAATAACATGGTGAGGGCTACACTAGGGAAATAATCTCAGTAACAATTGTTAATTTTCAATGTTGTAGTTCTTTCAGAATGGAATAGGGTCAAGCAATTCTAAAATATCATACATTAGTTACCATGTTAATTCAAATTTTTACATATAATATAGACATGCTGACTTCTTTATTAGTTTCTGGGTTTTCACGTTCTTCATTCCTTCCACAAGCACCAAGTCTGTGCATCAAATCGGCACAAACAAAATCTAAATTTTATCACTTCAAATGAAAGTTAAGTAATTTTCATAACCTTTGCATTTGCTAAGTTGTTTACTCTTTATCCCAATCTGGGAGGTATGTGATTAACTGCTAAACACAGATCTGTCATCTGTGGGAGCAGTTCATTGGGTAAACACGTGTAGACTATTACAAAAATCTTTCCTTATTAATTTAACGTAGCCAAATGGAATTAATTAACACATTTAATTAGCTGATGTTGTTATCCATTTATTCATTGTTAAGATTTTTAGTATTAGATAAGTCATCAGAAGAGATTAAAGGTGATCTTAATGTTTGTGTCAACAATAGCTTGGTAAAAATAGCTAAAACTGGAAATAATGTGGGGATGGAACTGATTTAAATGATGCCTAGTCAGTAATCATGATATATCACTATACTAACCCAATTTAGTCATTATATCAATCCAAGAAACTACTACACTAATATCCCCTTAGCAAAAATGTACCAGTTTTTCTACTTTAGAGGAAACAGTATAAGCCCAAGGTATTTTGCCCACTAATGTAGTACACAAGACATAAAAATTGCTGTCTGTTCTCAATAACGTGGGTACTTCTTAAAGTTATAATAGAACCTGAAAAGACTGAAGCTAAAATAAGGCAATGTTGGAGATGGACTTTTAGTTGAGTGAAAACTATATCATGAGAATGCTGAGATGAGGAATGAATTAATCTATTGGGAGATTCATAATTCAATCGTGTTTACTGAGGTAAAATATTAGGATAGTTATAAGGCTTTCTCAAAAGGTGGGGAAAGTGTTCTATAGTGTATTTTGTTAGACGAGCCTTTTTTTCCCTCCCTAACATTCATTAAAATTCCTTTTTCTACGACGTTTCCTTTTATGATGTATGGCTTCAATTCATATATATATTATATATATAATCGTATAACCATGTTAGCATATACTATAGCCTCTGAAACCATGGGTTAAATTGAGTGTGAAAATCTGTAAATGAGTAGACAGAACAAAAACTATTATATATATATATACATATATATATATATATATGTATATATATATCAAAAAAATATAAGACTGAGCAATAAGTGGCTTCCAGAATGAAGAAAACACAGATAAGGAGAAGTCACAAGCAAAGTATCTACCTAGAGTATAACTGAAAAATGAAGTAAAAGAAAAATAAACACAAGTAATGACAACACAAAAACTTAAAGTGTGAAGCAACAAAGAAAACATGGAAGAAAACAGATAAGGAAAAGTTCAGTAAACACTTTCACCCTCTGTGTGTACAGACCAATCTTTATGTTCTACTCTTTTTTTTTTCCTCTAAGAGTCTAAGTGGAACATTTCTTTAAGTGCTTCTTGGCCATTCAAGATTCCTCTGTTGAGAGTTTTCTGTTTAGCTCTGCACCACATTTTTAAAAAAATAAGCTATTTGTTTTTTTGAGTTCTTTATATATTTTGGATATTAGCCCTATGTCAGATGTGGCATTAGTAAAGATCTTTTCCCAATTTGTAGGCTGTTGTTTTGTCCTATTGACAGTGTTCTTTGCCCTACAGAACCTTTTCAGTTGAGCCTTACAGAACCTTTTCAATTCAAGAAGTCCCATTTATCAATTGTTGATATTAGAGAGTAAGCCATGGGTGTGTTCTGTTCAGAAAATTTTCTCTCATGCCAATAAAACCAAGGCTCTTTCCCATTTTCTCTCATAGTAGTTTCATTGTATCTAGTTTTCTGTAGAGGTTCTTAATCCACTTGGACGTGAACTTTGTGGAGGGTGATAAATATGGATCAATTTGTATTCTTCTACATTCAGAAGTTAGACCAGGACCATTTGTTGAAATTTTTTACATTGTTTTCTTTATTGGATATTTTTATTTACATTTCAAATGGTTTCCCCTTTCCCCCAGCCAATCACTCAACCCTTCATGTCTCCCTGCCCTGACATTCCCCTACTTTACTACATGATTTCCGCTTATTTCTCAAATATCAAGTGTGCATAAGTATAAGAGATAATTTCTGGGTCTTTACTTCTATGCCATTAATCAACTATCTGTCTCTATAATAGTATCACGCAGTTTTTATCACTATTGCTCTGTTATAACTGGAGGTCAATGATAGTGATTCCTCCTAAATTACTTTCATTTGTTCCAATTATTTTGGCTTTCCAGGTTTTTTCTTTTTTCTTTCATATGGAGTTGAGAATTGTTGGTTCAATATCTGTAAAAACATGTGTTGGACCTTTGATAGGGATTGCACTGAACCTCTAGATTGTTTTTTGTAAGATTGCTTTTTTCACTATTTCGATCCAACTAATCCATGAGCATGGGAGATCTTTCTGATTGTTTTCTTTTAGTTCTTTCTCGGAGATTTGAATTTCTTCCCATACAGAACTTTCACATGAGTTACCACAGTATATTTTATATTATTTGTTCCTTTTGAAGTGTGTGGTTCCTTAATCTCTTTCTCAGCCCTTTTATCATTTGTATAAAAGAAGGTTACAAATTAACTTGAGATAATTTTATATCCACTGCCTTTTCTGAATTTGTTTATCAGTGGTAGGGTTTCTCAGGTAGAATTTTGCCTGCAGCTTTTGCAAACTGTCATCTCATCACAGAAAGGCAAAGGAAAATGACCTTCAGATTTAGCCTTACACTAATCAGAGTATCTATGATAAAAAAAACCCAAGCAACAAACATGGTTGTGAGTGTGTGGAGAAAGGGAATATTCTCTCCTTGGTTGTTAGGCTTTGAACTGAAAAAACAGTTAGGAAATCAATCTGAACATTCCTCAGAAAACTGGAAATAGTTCTTCCTAAAGACCAGCTATACCATTTCTGGGCATACACCCCAAAGATGCTCTACATTATAACAAGGACATATGTTCCACTATGTTCATAACCTTTATTTGTAATAGCCAGAAAATGGATAGGGAAAGAACTCTGTCAGGGTGATCAGGCAATGGAAAACATTTGGGATATAAAAATAAATTAGTAATAAATTAAAATAAAATGTTTTACTTTTACAACAGGAGTATATGTGAACTTCTTTAAGAATACTTAGATGTTCTCATTTTTCTCTGAGTCAGGCCCACAAAAACCTCGATCTCATCCTCAGCTACTAAGCATACCTCAGTTCGTCTAAAGTTAGTGGTTCTGAATTTCGAGACCTGCTTTTTCAGGTTCAAACTGCTGTCTCCATATTCTTGGCAATTTCCTCCAAATACAGTTTATAAATTTTATCACCTTATGGTCTGAATACTCATGAGCAATTATATCTCAGTATCACTACCAGTTAGAGAACATGCTTCCAAATCATGATAATTTCATAGACAGCAATGAACCCTAGACCTCTGTGGTAGAATTCATGCATTTATTTTTTGCCAAAGAAAGACATTTGCTCTTCAAACTAAATTTGCAATGAACCTCAATACTTAATATAAGTGGGCAAGAGGATGACATATCTTGAAGATCAATTTTGATAATATGTGTTAAAAACTGAACCTTGTTCTTAATTTAAAATATTTTTGTAAATGCAATCATGGAACATAGAAAATTATTGATTATTGTTTGAGAATGAGAACTTACACAACTATATCACAGTTTAAAAAATGATAAATGATGAGACAAAGGGTAAATCTGAAGAAAGCTAAAAGTACCATTAAAGTGTCTAAGGGAACATAAATCAGACTTCTATATAATAAATATCTGTTACTCTCATGGAAAACAGAGACATGTGGTTTTATGGAACCAAGGAATAAGAAGAGAAAACTACAAGATGACAATTGTTGTGGAGAAAATCAAAAAAATATTAATTTCTGTTGCAAAATTTAAGAATGAAAAAAATATTAATTTAGTATATATGTACGTGTGTGTGTGTGTGTGTGTGTGTGTGTGTGTGTGTGTGTCTGTGTGTGTGTGTGAGATGGGGGAGGTGAAGATTTATAGACTGAGACAGGGACAGAGAAACATAGAGACAGAAAAATCAGTTACAAGTATTTGATGATCTTCATGTGGCATCCTCAGAGGACAAGTTTCAGAGTTTATTCTTTCCTTTTACAATTTTTATGATCTCTCTCTCTCTCTCTCTCTCTCTCTCTCTCTCTCTCTCTCTCTCTCTCTCTCTCTCTCCCTTCTATTTGTTCAGGTTTTTATTCTGTTCTCTGAGTTTGGGTTTTTTGTTTGTTTGTTTGATTGATTTTGTTTGTTTGGTTTGATGTTGTTGTTGTTGTTGTCGTAGTTGCTGATATTTTTCATATAGCACTGGCCTTAGCACTCCAGGACAATGGCCTCTCCTACTTCTATGTCATAGACTTGCTCTATACTGCTTATTTTATGCTACAAAGTCCTCATCTCTCCATTCCCCCTTACTACTGTCCCTCCCACTTCTGACCTTCTGGGCCATTTTCCTGGCTTATCTCAACCTCCTTTATCCATCACATAAAGCTTTCTTATATTTTAGGTCTTAAGACTTGCATGACTAATGCCTTTACCCACTGAGCCACCTCTATGGATATACATTATGAATTTGTTATAATTTACTATAGAAGTAAAAATTAAAATATGCTTTACTTATTTGGTAAAGAGGATTAATTTGAAGATATTTTCCCCCTGTCTTCATATTTTCAGAAAAAGTATAATCAAGAAGACATCACTTAAGAAAACATTAAGAACCCTTCCAAACTGTTACGTTATTTGATATTTTTTATTTGGCTTTATTAAATTGATTATTGTCCATTTTATTGCTCATAAAAGGGATAACAATTATACATTAGGATTATCACAGCAGTGGCATAAGGAAAGAAAAGAAAAGGTAATAGACTAAATACAGTATAATAGTTCCACAAGCATTAATAAAGAACATCAGTCCAATTAAAAAACTAGATTTAATCCCCATTTTCACAGAGTAGGAGCAGATAGAAAGATATGTCTAACTTCCAGGAGCAAGGAAAAGATGTCAATAGTGCTATGCGACAAGTACAGGAGAGATTTGATAAAAGATATGGGACCAGTATCCTAGATGTCATTAGAGACAGAATTCTGATTCCCATGGTCCAGGTGTGCTTTTCACTAAACTGGAAGAGAAATACCTACTGACATTCAGCATGTTTTTTATTCCTATTTTTGTATTCTGAAGAATAATGCATTTATTTCTGAAATAACACAAAATGAAAATAAAAAAAAAGGAGCCAACAGACACTGATCCAGCTTCCAACAGGAGAAAATATTTCTACAATTCCAGTGAGGGAGCAGGGGTAAACAGCAGATTGTGGACGTGGTAAACAAGGGAAATCAGCTGGGCTGATTATTCCTTACCTCAGATGGGCATGCTCCTGGTATGGAGAAATTCCATCTAGTTTTGTAAATGTGTGTGGACTGAAGTAATGTAGAGAAGAGCTAGCCAAGCACAGCTAATCGAAATCTATCAGAAAGCTTTACACTGGGCATTGTGCTTGGTTCTGTATAAAATCAGATTAACTGGACCTGAGGCTGTGCCCTCCAAACTTCTGCATCTAGGTTTCATATGTGTAATCAAAAACTACTATGCTTAATGCAGAATAAATGTAGACTTTGGGAATAACTTTTGTTTGACTGTAACTGAACTTATATTCTTTTATAAGGTAAAGTCAAAAGGAGAAAATACATATAAAATATTTTTTTCTTTAATGGAAGCAAAACTGAATATATCATATCCTTCAGTGTGCCAAGGAAAGGACATTCTTTTTTTTTTCTCCACCTTTATTAAATTGGGTATTTCTTATTTACATTTCAATTGTTATTACCTTTCCTGGTTTCCAGGCAAATATCCCCCTAACCCCTCTCCCTCCTCTTCTCTATGGGTGGTCCCCTCCCCATATTCCCCCCATTACTGCCCTCCCCCCAACAATCTCATCCACTGGGTTTCAGTCTTGGCAATGCCAACCAACCAGAGCTTCCAGGGACTAAGCCACTACCCAAAGACTACATGGACTGACCCTGGGTTCCAACTGCATAGGTAGCAATGAATAGCCTAGTAAGAGCACCAGTGGAAGGGAAGGACATTTCTGAGTTGATAAAACATAGAGACTTAAGACATGGTGCATTGTTTAGTAGATACTTTGAATATAAACTTTTTTTCTGAAGTAACCTCAGTGATAATGAGTTTCACACACACACACACACACACACACACACACACACACACACACACACACACACACAACTGACCTCTTGCTTTCAGTACACCTAACAAAGTGCACTACAAATTCTGATGTGAGCTTAGCTAATGGGCTTTCATCTTGTGATGGATATAAGATTCAAGAGGTCAGCAACACCGTCCCAGATAAAGGAGAATGTAAGGACACACTATTTATCTATGTTCACAGTCATGAACTGAAAGCACTCCATTTCCGTCAAGGTAAACTGCCATCACAGAATGAGAAGGACATTTTCAGGTTTTCACCATCTTTCTAACAAGTTCATTAAAATTACACACATCATATTTTGTTTGCGACTTTTGAAATACTTATATTACATAAAAGACTAATAATGATTATTTTCTACCCTGCTATTCATCTCTCTCTCTCTCTCCTCTCTTTGTCTCTCCCTCTTTCTATGTGTGTGTGATATATTTAGCATGATATTCATTACTAAACATATATGTATGTGTGCAAATATACACAGAACATTTTATCATGCATGCAATAGCATAATTCTTTCCATATTGTATATCCACTCTTAATCCCTGATATCCAGTAGATTACATATCCCAATTAACACTGTTCGTTCAATGACAGAAGAATTTGGAGATTTTAGCACCACACGACACACAGGTCAGTTTTGTGTGTGTATGTGTGTGTGTGTGTGTGTGTGTGTGTGTGTGTGTGTGTGTGTGTGTGTAGAAGCTGGCTGAAATTTGCTTATGTTGATAGGTAGATTATTTAGGCATTGTTGAATTAGTATCTGTTCAGATCAATGAAAAATCAATGATACATTCTGTATTAAATCCGAATTTATTCTCCCAGAGTTAAACACATCTTTCAGGAATAGAAATAATTGCTACTATATGGTTAACAAAATGTTGGGTCTCACATTGTTTACCTTATAACTCAGTTCCTACTTACTCATAGAGTAGCACATGAAACATAAAAATAGACTATCCTTTATTGAGTTTTAGGATTTATATTTATTTATATGAGTGTAATGCCTGCACATATATCAGGCCACATTACACATGGCTGGTGATAGAGAAAGGGATGGGACTTAGTTTGGGTGCTTGAATTGAACCCGGGTCCTTCATAAGAACATCAAATGTCCTTAACCACTGAGTCAACTCTTCAGACCTATGAATAGTTTCTTTTAATACTGAATTTGAGAATCTCAGTTTTCATGTTATTTACAGAAACAAGTAGGCAGCAATTGTAGAGGGCAACTTGAGAGTTCCTAGGTGAAGGGTTAACACAAGTTTTCAGTGATTTATTAACAAATGTCATTAATCCAGGGTTTAACATCTTCCTGACATTTCCAGTAATCAAACGGTCACTGCTTTTATTTTAGAATAAATATGAAGCAACATCCTAGGACAGTGAAAATGAAAGTAAAGGGAATCAAGGATGCTATGCCATCAAATGCCACCTAGATTATCTAAGGATAACTTGGCAAAGTTGTGGGGAAAAATTGTGTTTTCATAGTAAAATCATTAAGCATTTAATCTACCTTTATATTTCATTAATAAGCTTACTTGTTGATCCAGATTTATAGTACTTTAGAAACACAAATTATATACAAATTAGAATGTCAAAGTCCACTATGATCTCTAATACAAAATAAGTTTTAGGATGCCTTAACTCTCAGTTTTAATACAATCCATTTTCAAGTTTCTTGTCTTTACATGTCAGTGAAAGTTTTTTATTTCCATACCTGCATATTAAACACAATATTCAATCTGTAATATACAGTCCCTGTGCTCTGACGAGATCCATTTGACTCACTTCCCCTTCTTTATGTGTTTCTCTATCATCTGTCTAGAATAGTTGTTAACTTTTTTATGTACAGCTCAGACAGAAAAAAATATGCCTTTGGATTATAGTTTTCCACTCTCTGTTCACATGCATTCTCTTCCCTTCTTCATTAAATGATCATCTACAGTTTGGATATTGAGTAACTTTTAAGATTCCACAAGTATCACTTAGACTTCAGTATGAGATGATTTGGAGGTATACATGACCATGGACATTGGTCATGAAAATAGTGGTCTTTACATCCGTCTGCATTTTGATGTGAGGGCAGATTTGTGACTGCTTCACAAACCATTTCCATTATGTACCAACTTACATCGTTTATACCAGAGGCCAAATCAATGAGGCAGACCTTGGGAAAGAACTCTCATAATATTTTCTTTTAAGTTATAACTCATCATTTTAGTGGGCATGCTTACTAATATATTATGTAAGTATGTTCCCTCTAAATACTGCTTTCCTTCAATATCTCCAGGGGATTTTATAGAATCTGTCAGAATCCCATGAGATTAAGTTCCAGCTTCTGATAGTGAAAATAGGTTTAGCAATGTATCTTACTATCTACTTCCCCAATATGAGAACAATATTCTTGCAATTCCAAATGAACATATAAGACCTTATATCTTGATACCAGAATCTGATTTGAACACTCTGATCATGATGATCCAAGGATGATTTTTATTAAGATTCACCTGTATAATGAATGAAATGAGCATTTACTTGTGAAATGAATAGATATTATAAACTCTTAGTATATTCTAACAGCTATCATTATATGCACAGATAAATGCAATATGCACTTCTCATCAAAGAAGCTTTGTGGAAGCATACAAAGATGTCGCGTCCACCTAGGCCGGCAAGGAAGACGCATCACAGTCAGATTCTTCTCAACAGCCTTTATTGCAGGACTACCTCTTTGTTGATAAGGGGACCTCGAGCAGCAAAAGCGCTCGCCTTATATACACAGCAGGCTGAGGCTATGCTAATTGTCCTTCAGGGATTGGCGGAGCATGAATCCCTCATTAGCATATTAACGTTCCAGTCAACTGATGCCAGGTGCAAAACCCATGCATGCGCAGTACCGTTGTTCACCACAGGTGGGCGCCGGATCACCTCATTATCCTACGGCCACCCTGGCAAGGGGACAAGCCTGCGCGCATGCGGATAAGTCGTTTACTACCAGAAGGGACTGGATGTCGGCGCCATCTTTGTTTTACCACGCCGCTCCCTACACAAAGAATATTACAGATACCTGCAAGTAGTCAAAATGCATGGAGTAATTTTCTATAAACCATTTAGCACCAATAGCTATATCTACAACACGATTCATACGAGAAACATTGTGGAAGAAAAGGTGAAAGAATTATAATGCCGCAAGGGTCAGATTATGTGCTGAATATGTCTTCTATACATTACAGGAAACTGAATCCATGAAATTTCAACAATAGGTTTGCATAAACAAGACCTGAACATTAAAAGTTGCAAATAACATGCAGCATAAAACAGTGGGAATACTCACTAAGCCTCACACTTAGTCAAAGAACAATCAGTTTTTTCCAGCAATGATTACCTTGAGAGTTCAGTCAATTCCAAGAAGTTAACCCAAAAAACATATATATTAGAACAGCATTGAATGGCCTCTTGGGCCAGGAATGTGAGCAGAAGTAGTTGTCTCCTCTGAGCTCTCAGATTGTCTTCTTCTTCTTCTTCTTCTTCTTCTTCTTCTTCTTCTTCTTCTTCTTCTTCTTCTTCTTCTTTTTTTCTTCTTCTTCTTTTCTTCTTCTTCTTCTTCTTCCTCCTCCTCCTCCTCCTCCTCCTCCTCCTCCTCCTCCTCCTCCTCCTCCTCCTCCTCCTCCTCCTCCTCCCTCCTCCTCCTCCTCCTCCTCCTCCTCCTTCCTTCTTCTTCTTCTTCTTCTTCTTCTTCTTCTTCTTCTTCTTCTTCTTCTTTTCTTCTTTTCTTCAATTAGATATATTTCTTTACTTATATTCAAATGTTATTTCCTTTTCTGGTTTCCTGTCCTTAAGTCCCCATCCCCTTCCCCTTCTCCCATATGGATATTTTCCATCCATCCCCTTTACTGCCCCCCCCATATTCCCCTGCACTGGGGGTCCAACCTTGGCAGGACCAAGGGCTTCCCCTTCCAGTGGTGCCCCAACAACTCTATTCTCTGCTACGTATGCAGTTGGAGCCCTGGGTCAGTCCATGTATAGTCTTTCAGGAGGGGTTTAGTCCCTGGAAACTCTGGTTGGTTGGCATTGTTGTTCTTATGGGGTTGCAAACTCCTTCAACTCTTTCAATACTTCCTCTACTTCCCCCCAAGGGGAACTGCCAGTTAGACCAGTACCATTTATTGAAGATGCTTTATTTTTTCCATAAGTATGTGGTTTTATATCTACATCTTCAACCTATTGTATTGATCAAGCTCTCCCAGATGTTCTAAAATGGAAGAATAGATACAGAGAATGTGGTTCATTTACAAAATGAAATATTATTCAGCTTTAAGAATGAGGACAGTATGAGTTTCCAGGCCAATGGATGGAACTGGAAAATATCCTGAGTAAGGTAACTCAGACTCCAAAAAGGCATACATGGTATGTACTCACTAATAAGTGGATATTAGTCAAAAACAAAAATATATAATACTCAGGATACCATCCACAGTACTCAAGAAGATTAACAAGCTGAAGGGACAAAATGATGATGCCTCCATCTTTCTTGAAAGGGAGAAGAAAGTCATCCTGGGGAATAGAAGGAGGGAGGGACCTGAGTGTGAGAGGGGATGGTAGGGAAAGACAACATGATCAGGTATTGAAGGGGGAACAGAATGAAGCCCTGAGGGACAGCAGAAGGAATGGTAACAGGAAACCCTCAAGGTGAACCTCTAGAAAGTACCAGAAACCTGTGACATGAAAGACTGTCAGAACTCAAAGAAAAGGACCAAAGATATGTCCAACAGTGGGGTGAGAGAATAGTAGAGCCCACCTTAAGCAGAAAGACAGGGTATCAAGTGGAGGGATGGAGTTGCCATTCCACAGTCAAAAACTCTAACCCAGAATTGTTCCTGTCTGAAAGAAATGTAAGGATAAAAATGGTGAAGAGACTGAGGCAAAGGAAGTCCAGTGACCAGGCCAAATTGGGATCCAGCTCAAGAGGAGGATCCAAGGCCTGACCCTTTACTGATGCTATGGTGTGCTTATAGACAGGAGCCTATCATGGCTGCCCTCTGAGAAGCCCAACAAAGAGCCAGATGCAGATATTTACACCTGACCAATGGAAAGAAACTGGGGACCCCTGTGGTTGAAGTTGGGAAAAGGTGGAAGAAGCCAAGGAGAGCACTCTATAAAAAGACCAACAGTCTCAACTAACCTGGACCCTGGAGATCTCCCAGACACTGAGCCACCAATCAGACAGCATACACCATCTGGAGGTTCCCAACACATATGCAGCAAAGGACTGCCTGGTCTGGCATCAGTGAGGGAAGATGCATTTAACCTTGAGGGACTTGAGGCCTTAGGGTGTGGGGAGGCCTGGAGGGGTGGGGGTGGGGTGGGGTTGTGGACATCCTTCTCAAGATGGAGAAGGAAAGGAACAATGGCATGAGGAATTGGTGGAGTGCAGATTGGGGAGGGGGGATAACTGGACTGTAAAAATAGATTAATGATAATTAGGGGGAAAAGTATCACAAATCTAAACTTTTATATAAAAACTAACCATATGTATCTTAAATCCTCAATGTACTTGAGGATTTAACAGATCAGCTAGTGTTTCCATTGTTTTTGTTCCCTAACCATTAAGGGTCCCTATCTTGACTAATAAAAGCCTTCCTTTTTGAACTTCATATTGTTCCCTTTGATTGTTTACATTAGAACCAGTAGTAAAAAAATTTCAACCTAATTTTACTGAGAACTCTGTTTTCCCAAGTGTTTTCTAAGGATGGTAGTCATTGCTGACAATCTATATCTCTAAGTTCTTCTCTAGGTTGGTGATAGAATCATTAATCTGCTCCAGTAGCAATGTCTGAAAGAGATCAAGTGTTAGTTCTGTGAATGCCGGAAGTACTCTCCAGTGAGGGACTTGAAGCCCCCTTAGAGTAGTCATATAATTCTTAGATTAGAGGGATGTGAGTGCAGCAAGCAGAACAGAATTCCAGAAGAGCATTAAGTCCTCAGAACACATAGTCCTCGGGGCCATGCCCTACCTAGGCCCTTCCATGTGACTGTGGTAACCATTGGGTTACAATTTGTGAGTTCTAAAGCCATTTGTCATTCGTCCTGCATGGCCCTCAGCAGGAAATACAGGGATTATAATTATGGAGCATGGTTTGGGTACATTTTCTCCAGGACTATTTATACAAAGAAGCATACCCAGAATAAAGTTCCAAGTCAAAAAGGATTTTAAATACCACAATTTTTCAAAATTCGTGAATGTGTTCTAAGCCTTGAAACTCATACTGAGTGGCTATTTCAACACTAGCTTTGTCTTCATTATGCTGCCTCATTTATCATGGCAACGCTTCAAGAATGGCAAGAAAATTCTGAGATTTCAGCACAAAGGATTAACAAAAGGAACGCTTTCAAGACATTTTCCCTAAGCAATCAAGAGTGCTTAAAATATATTGAACAAAATTGCTATAAAGGCAAATTCTGGGCATGTAATGGGCAAACATTTATTAGTAAGTGAGTATCAGTTACAGGGAGAGAAACAAGTTGCTTCTTTTGACATTTATACTGAGGACTAACGCATATCTTTTGTGGCATTTATTATAGGATACATCTTCGATTACTTTGTCTTGAGAACTCTGATTACTTATTGATAGTTTGAAATACCATTCCTGTCAATCTTAAAGCTTTTTATCACTGAATTATCCCACTGTATCATACATCACTAAACTGTAGCAATTTTCATAGAGAAAACTTTTATATTTTTTCCCTAGTATATAAATGCCCAAAAGGTAAAGACAAATTTTTGAATACTTAAAAAGAAACAGCACTCATTATGTCACTTTAAAACTATATTGGAATAATAAAACCTTAACCTTAGAATTATTTACAATTATACAATTATTGTATGTGGCCGTAGGTGTACATATGGACACATATTTGTGTGCACTTATTAGTCCAAGAATATCTAAAACATCGATTTTGTGAAAAAATTATATTTTCAATATGTCAATATATTGTGTTTATATATATATACATATATGTGTGTGCATATATATTCATGAGAAAAATATTGATCGAATCATTTAGAATTGTTTTAGACTATTTAGAATTCCACTTATAATTAGGAAAGTAATATGTACTGTTTTCCATAATGTGCAATAATGTAGCTTTTTTTGACATTTTAAGATTTTGAGATTCCTCAAAGAATGAAAACAGAATTACAGTATGTTGAATAGTTACCCTATTTGTTGGTCTTCATCTAAAATAAGTGACATATGTCAATCAAAGTGAAGTCTGAAGTTCTGTTTCAAAATAAACAATATTCATTTGCAAATAACAAGTTATTAAACCAACTAATTATTCATCATTAGAGAATGTATGAAGAGCATGTGAAATATAAACACACATATACACATAGACCTTTAAATTCATACATACATATGTATACATATATACACACAAACACACACATACACACACACACACATATATATATATACATACATATATGAGAGACAAAAACAAAGAAATTGAGAAACAGAGAAAGATAAAGACACACATATGTACATTTATGCCTAACCACTCTACAATTACATATACACATATCTATACATTCCCAGAAATACTAATAGAAGAAAGAAACATTGCCATTAATGTGTATACATAAAGAACTGGAAAACACTATTCCAAGTAGAACCAGATAGTTTCTAAAATTAGCATAATGTCTTTTTCACTTACATTAAAAAAAATAAAACAAGACTGCGTGCAGAGCACAGTAGTATTTACCAAAGGTTGCAGAATTCAGTGTAGGTAATAGTATAATAATGGCCCAAAGACACAGTATCACCTTGGCAAGTGGGTTAGTTATATCATTAAGATACATATTTTTTATACAACGGAGGCTGGCAACTCGTGTCCCATCCCTAGAAAAGGGCTATAAGAAGCAATCCTAACTGTGGCTATTCTTCCAGAAGCTGCTCATTCAGGACTGTCTGGGGGACACTTTAAATACATGAAGCAGTAAAGAAAGGTAAAAATGCATAATGTTTCTATGTCTGATAAGGTGATATCAGGAGATTATGTTTCCTTTTCTTTGTTATACAACTTTCTGCACCAGCTTGGTGTTCATGTGGGTCTTGAACCACCGGTCCTGGGACTATTCTAAAAGGTATTGTCTGTACATGGAATATGTTCTTCTAGCTGGGCTGCCTTGTCTGCCCTCAGTAGGAGAAGAATCACCTAGCCTTACAGAGACTTAAGTGCCAGGGCAGGAGGAATACCAGGGTTGGTCACACCAGCACAGAGGAGAATGGGAGCGATGGGGAAAGGATTGTGGGAGGGGGTGACCTGGAGAGGCAGTGAGGAGGTTGTAAAGTGAATAAATAAAAACTAATAATAATAAAAAATAAATTAAAAACAACAACATTAACAAATTGCTCTCCCTGGCTTTTTATGGACTCACCACTCTGACTGTCTATAATGCTTTGCCTGTAAGAACATCCATTTTATCTGTAGCTTGAAACCATTCATCCCTATTTTATTTACCTTGCATAGAGTGGTAAATATATGTCACATTATATACAGCTAGAAAAGCTGTGGTTGCACGCTCATGATCTGCAGTAGACTGTGCAGCTCACATTTTAGTGTGAACGCAGCAATGACTCATTAGGCACATAATGTACTTAAGTAGCTACAGTAGTCAAGGCCCCTGAGGTACTGTCAATTTCCTTCTGTAAGGAACCCATGTGCATATAGTCAACACCATTTGAGATAGTATTAATATGTTTTGTACTCATGGAAAAATTCTCAAAGGAAAAAAGAAAATCAGAAATATAGTAGAAGTTATTAAACTTTTTAAAAACTCAGTAAGTTAATAAATATAAAGCATACTTGTAGTGATGAATATTTAGGACGATTTGAATTAATTATTTTATATAACGCTTGTCACATTTAATGTTTTCAAAAGTAAAAATTGTAATAGTTATCCAAGCGAATATATTCATAGCTCTTCTAAAGGTCTTGAGTATAAAGAGGAATATTTACTCAGTCTGATATAATTGGGGCCCTATTATTTAAGATTTGTTTACCTTGTTTATGCTTTCTATATTTTAACAGAACCTTGTACACATGCAATTAATATAGGAAATGTACCATTATGGGTAAATAATTCTTGAAGTTATTAGTAATAGTTCTACTAGGATAATCGTCTAAATGAAACCAGTTGAGGTGCATGACAAATTATTTGATATAGTACTTAAAGTAAACAAATATTTCTAATCCATTAATTAGGTAACTGATTCAATAAGTTATAACACCATATAAAATAATATGATGTCATGATTAGGCAATAAGTAAGTCGGATATGAGGATATGACTTTCAGTATCCGAGTTCATGTTACTAATTCTACAATATAACAAAAATCTCTAGGATGTGTTTGAACACCATAGGGTGTTGGATGAAGACTGATTGTTGGCAAGCAACCAGTCAGTGATAACTCATTTAACTCTATGAGAAAGCGGTTTATTTAATAACTTTGGGGCTATCAAGGCTTATTATATCTTCTGTTAAATCAGGTATCGCAGCTATATTACTGTGAGAATTGGGACACCATTATAATACATTAAAATTGAAGGGTAAAGATTCAAAGAAAAAGTTGTATCTAAATCGTTCTTTTCATCCTGTGCTGACAATCACCAATTCACAAATTTATACTTATCATAACTGTGTAAGCCTAAAACAGAATATTACTAGGTATGGCATGTATTTTTCTCTTTTCCCTCAAAAAATACCACTAATGTGTAGTTTTATGTTGCTTACAGTTCGAGAAGGAAGTGCCTATATAGTTGGACTTCATGCCAACATTTACGGCACTTGATCCATAGCGAGGAAACAGGGACAGATGAAGGCAACAGCCCTCTAGATTCTCCTTGTCTTTTCATTATCTCCCCATTCCTACTCAGCTCAGCTTGCCAGGTCATGTGATACTGTCACTCTTATCTATTTGTAGTTAAATGTAAAAGAAACAACCCTTTGGAGATGGTGAAGTGGCTCAGTGAGAAGCCTCCGGATGCCTACAACCTGAGTTTGAGCCCTGTGAGCAGTATGGTAGAAAGGGAAAATTGACTCATCTGAGTTTTATGTGCTTCATAGTGCATGGAAACACAGCTTCCTCCTACCACCACCACATGATATTTATAATAATGAACAACCAAATATTTTTCTTTGGTCATTCCAAGCCCAATTAGGTTAATAACGAATCACCATTATATATGGCTTATTTCAGTTATTTGTCATCTGAGCTCTATGTGTGTGTCACAGGGTGTAGGAACATAGACCCACAGACCCACATTGCCTCCCACACACTTATATGTAATTCATAGCAATATATAACCCAAAGTTTTTCAATTAATAACTTCAAATTCAATGAAAGTAATAGCAATTAACCATCATATATGTCTTTTATTATGTTAGATTTCAGTTATGCACAGGGTTTTGGAACTTGTGCTCTTCTGTAGAACTCCATATTTAATTTTCTAGTTATAAATAAATGAGCAAAAGAAAACAATATTATATATATATATGGCTACATCTAAGTTTAATGAATAAAAATCTCAATTATAAATAAACCATTTGCTTCAAATTATATTTCAGTAAAATAAATTTCAAATTTTTAAAACATGTGGAAACTAGAACTTTCGTGAAAAAAACAACAGGATATTTATGTCAGAATTTTCCCAAAATAATCTCATATAAATTTGTTGAGAAAACTGAAGGTGATGCAAACTATTTTGAATGATGTACAATAAATAATGATAAGGTGTTTAAACGAATCCTTCAGTGGCCACTAAAGACACAAATTACAATGTTAATCAGTTGCTAATTTGAGTGTGTAGCCTAAAATATATTCCTTAGTTATTTTCTCTTTTTGTAGGACATATGTAATCAGGGCTTCTTATTTTGTTCAGAAACTTTGAAGGCTTTTAGGATATGTAATGGTTCAGGTGAGGTCTCACAGAAGAATGGAAGAAAGCTGGGAATTGATACCAGATTCATGTCACCCGATGTTTCAAGTAAACATTGCATTCAAGAAAACAAAAGAGTTCATTGTTGTTGAGACAGATAAACATGAGGAATATGAATAAGCAATCGAGAGCATAAGAATGTGTCCTTCATCTTTAACTATGTTAACGATGCATGGAAAAGGATCAATGTAGCCTTCGAAAATGGGTTTAGTCCTTGTAGAACTGAGAATAACATGTGTTGCATAATAGTTACTGAGGTAACTAGGAGGATGTATTGTAATGGTTAGAGATGTGGTTTATAGATCGGTTGTATTCAGATTGAGAGGTCAAATATTTCAGAATAACTGAGCTTACTTTAGACAAGTAAGAAATTCTACATAGTTATATCTTCCTGTGACAAAGGTTAAGGGGTCAATAGTGTAACTGAAGCACATTTACCAGACTTTTGTCCCTGTTATCTTTAGTTCCCACATAATGAAGGAACATTCTCTGGTGGTGGTAAATTGGCAAGGGCCCTGTTAGCTCTTAATACTTTAGTACGAAAGAACTCTTATGCTATTTCACTCACATTTATCATGCAGGTCATAGAGTCAGTGGTGACATTAATGGGCTAAGAAAGTATTTTTAAGGAAAGTTAGCACAGGAAAGCAATTCCAAACAGAGACCAACAGAGATACAGTTTCCCACATGTAGAGAGAAGCTGAGGTTTCATTATTCCGCTTATGGAGGAGAATCAGCTAGCAATGTTAAACAGAATGTGTTCAACGGTCATACATAACTATAAAAGCATCCACAACTAAGTCAGGGGTATGCAAAAGCTATTATCTCTTACTCAATAACCCATCACAAAATAGCACTGTGCTTTCTGAAAGCATATCTTAGCTTTAAATAACTTAGTGGGAATTGGTCCTGATGTTGTTAGTTTGAAAGTTATGGTGCTTTTGAGTTTACAGAATACATTAACACCCACAGAGATAAACTGAGAGCAGCCTACCAGAAGAACCTAGAAAACCTACTCAGGGAGCAATAACTTTATCCTCAGGAAATAGTATAGCTCTAAATATATTGAAGTTTCAGGTAGATGACTAGTGTAAGAAAAATGGATAGTCTAGTTTGTATTTTAAGTCTGATCACAGAATAAAATTGTGTGAAGTGAGCAAATATAAACTATGTTGCTGTAAACATGACTGTAAGTGGAAAAAAATTAAAGCAGTATAGATCAAATGTTAAGAAAACTTAAAAAAAATTATAAGGATATAGTAGAATCCTGAAAAAGAAAGGGGGAAACGAAACAGGGTGGAATTCACTGTAAAAGTTAAAACAACATGAACCAGAATTCTGAAGTTTCTATTACTTGAAAATAGAAAACCCTGGAGCACAAGAATAGTATAATATCACACTCTTGAGGTCATGCAATACTCTGTATTTAGGAGCACTGAACACACGTACCGTGAAATGTAATGCATTAAAGTCTTAAGACTCGCTCTCCTTCTAAACATACCTCATCTTATGAAAGGAAATTGTCTACATTCCATTGGTATCCAAAGTTCAAAACATTAGCTGAAACAAACCTTTTAGATAGGAGATACTCAGGCACAGATATATTTGAAAACAATTTAAGCTATGATACATTTTGGTGGTGATATTTGCTATATCATAATTTTTGTAAAATTCACAATTATGGATCATTTTCTGAATAAAATTACACAGAATTATAATAGTTGAAATAATGGTCTTGATATACAATGGACCAGAATCCTGACATTTATAAAATACCTTATATCAGAGCAAAGTAATTTATTAAATTGGTACTATTTTAGGTAGACAATATTGTTAATTAAATCAGTGCAAATAATAGAATTTTAAGTAGTTTATAATGATATTTTGGAGAAAATGTGGTGGATATTTTAGAGTAAAATATTTTATGAGGAAACGTAAGGAAACACAAATAGAAAAATGCATTTCAAAGAGAAAACAGAATAAGATACCATAAAATTATCAACATATAATTAAAAGAGTTGAATATGATTTTGTTCATATAGATTGTAGATCAAGACAATAAATAATATTCATCTTAGCTCACAGTGTAGAAAGTATAAAGTAGGTAAGATCCACTAAAATGTTAAACAATATTTCAATACTAATTAAGGCTTTTTCTATCAAGAAGAATAAGCAATGAGTAATATTATTCTGTCTGATAAGTTACTCTTGGAACTATATAATAATTTTCTGTTCCAGAAATTATCTTAAATATGAAAACACTACCTGATAAGATTTCATAATACATATGTTAACCTTTCTAATGGAAATATCAAATGTAAATATTTAAAATAGGCTATTATTTTAAACATCAATTTTCATTAGAATATGATAACTTCTTTCATGCATCATTATCATAGAGATGTTTGTGATTCATGAAATATTGAATTGTGAAAACTCACTGACATTTGAGAATACTTTGACCAATAGAAGGACTGAAAGAAAGCTTACTTTCACACGTATATGTATCTTACTCTAACACTGACTACTTCAAAAACATATGTTTCTTAACCTAACATTGACTATTTCAAAATTGCCATGTAGAAATACTGTCAACAGAAAAAATATAGTAGTTTCAATGTTAAGAGAATTCAAGTTAATATTCTTCCCAGACCTTGTTAACATTTTTTCTTTAACTTTGCTGTTTCTTTTCAATTTATTTTCCCTGTCCAGTTCAGTGTCCAGATAACTATTACAGCTTTTTTGGGTCTTTAGCTGCCCATGAAGTCTCCTTTTCAAAACTATATACACATAGTTTTGAAATAAGTCCCCAAGCATATAGAGTTAGTTTTTCCTCTTTTTATGATTGCTACATTACTATTATCAAAAATTATTTAACACAAAGATAATAATCCCTATGTAAAAGCAGTTGATATATGGAAAATAATGTTGTTGGAGTCAGTGTTAATTTGATATGTTGTTGTTCCTAGGAAATTTTAGCATATTCTTATCTCTCATACTATTAGTAAAAGATCTATTTATAATCAGGACAAAGGAAATTTCTCCTACATTCCTAATTTCCATGGATGTAGGGCTATCAAGTAAATGTTGATTCAATTTTCCTAAGCAATTACTACCTCTAAATTTATTTTGCATTCTCTTCAACAGAAAAACCAAGTGTAAGAGAAAGTTTATAAATGATGAAGTGAGAAATCTGATAAGAAAAACACACTTAAAGGAGCTTGAGAGATGGCCAAGCAATCGAGAGAGTTCATGACTTTCCTAGATAACACAAAGTGAATTTTACTAGGGAAGGCAGGTTACAACTGCCTGAACCTCTATATCCATGGTGATCCAACTCCGCTTGCTTCCATTGCAGCCTGAACTAAGAATTTCACACACACACACACACACACACACACACACACACACACACACACACACACACACACACACAAGAGAGAGAGAGAGAGAGAGAGACCCAAGTGTACTATAAAATAAACAAGTATTTTAAAACAGCTTTAAAATAATGATTTCAAAAGCAATCTACATATTATAAGGATATATAACTTACTCGTTTTATAGATAGTTAATTATATTCTGATAAAATAACAAAATTATTAAGGGAACATATATGAGAAGAGTTTCATTAATGTTTTAAGTCCTTCAAAATATTTAAATTATTTTAATAATATGCTGCCCTCATTCTGGATTGTGTTGTTATTAACTAGAAACAGTTTAAACATAAGTGAACATAAAATTAACCACTATAGTATTTTGAACAATTGAATTTTAAGGTTTTTCGATTCTGATTTTTACAAAATTGTCTCTATTTTACATTTACGTAATAGAAATTGATTTTTTTTACTATGTTTAATTTATTTTTATTTCTATTCTTTTTTAATAACATTGGACAAAATCGACAATCAAATGCATACATAAAATATTTATACCTTAGGGTATTTATGAAAATTAAACTAGATTGGTAATGCTCATATGTGTGCTTATAAACTTAATAATACTTGTTCTTGCAAGCTTATTCTAGTGATTATTAGCAGTTCCAATTTTAAGGCACCTTTATTTTATTGTCTTCCATTTTTCTCCTGAAGTTATTGCTCTTCCTTACTGAATGTTAGACTTCAAGAAAGGAACCTGGGTTTCGGATTTTACGTGATTCATCATCAAACTAATTATCCCATTTAAAATTCTTTTTAATTTATTAAGGATTTTATTTGTTTAAATTTCAAATGTTACCCTTTTTCCCAGTCTCCCCTTCACAAAGCCCACAGCCCATCAACCTCCCCTTTGCCACTAAAAGGGTGCTCCCAAACCACCTATCTACTCCCGCCTTACCCCTCTAGCATCCACCTTCTCTGGGGCTTCAAGCCTCTACAGGACCAATTGTCACCCCTCCCTCTAATGCCAGAGGGGGCATTCTTTTGATAATTATGTAGCTAGAGCCATGGACCAACCCACATAAAGTAGGAGAGTTCCTGGGAGCTCTGAGGGGTCCTGTAATTGATACTTTTTTCTTCCTATGGGATTGCAATCTGGTTCAGTTCCTTCATCCCTTACCCTAGCTCTTCCATTAGGGTGTGGTAGATCAGTCCAGTGGTTATCTTTGAGTATCTGCATGCTTATTGGAAACTAAGAGAAGAAGGTGCTTACTCAACTACCCACCCACTCCCACCTACCTGCCATGTCATTCCCCTACAATGGGGCATCCAACCTTCATAGGACCAAGGGCCTCTCATCCCATTGTTGCCCAACAAAGCCATCCCCTAAAACATATGCGGCTGGAGACATAGGTCCATCCATGTGTACTCTTTGGTTGGTGGTTTAGTCCCTGAGAGCTTTGGGGGGTCTGGTTTGTTGATATTGTTGTTCTTCCTTTGGTGAAGTAAAACTCTGCAACTCCTTTAATACTTTAACTCCATTTGCAATCCCGTGCTTAGTCCAATGTTTGGCTGTGAACATCCTCCTCTGTATTTGTCAGAGCCACTCTGGAGTCAGCTATATCAGTCTCTTGTCAGAAAGTACTTCTTGCTATCCACAATAGTGTCTTGGTTTGGTGTCTCTATATGAGATGGATTCCCCAGGTGGGGCAGTCTCTGGCTGGCCTTTCCCTTCAGTCTCTGCACCACACTTTGTCTCCACATTTCCTCCCTTGATTATTGTGTTTTACATTGTTTGAAGGACTGAAGCATCCATCCTTTGGTCTTCCTTCTTCTTGAGCTTCATGAGGTCTGTGAATATTATCTTGGGTATTCTGAATTTTTGAATTAATATCCACTTATCAGTGAGTACATACCATGTGTATTCTTTTCTGACTGGGTTACCTCAACCAGGATGATATTTTCTAATACCGTCAATTTGCCTGGGAATTTCATGAAGCAATCTACAGGTGCAATGTGATCCCCATTAAAATTCCAACTCAATTCTTCATAGAGTTAGAAAGACCAATTTGCAAAGTCATAACAAAAACCCAGGTTAGCAAAAAAACTATTCTCAAAAATAAAAGAACTTCTGGGGGAATCATCTCAAGGTATATTACAGAGCAATGGTGATAAAAAACGGCATAAATGGACTCATGGGTATATAGGCAAAAGGTGAACCACCATGGCACAGGGTCACTTGTTCCACTATTGTCCCTAATGGCCTTGCTTATGATAGCCTGAAGCTGGAAACACCTTCATTGCAGCAGGGGGTGGGAAGATATCATAGGATAGTTCTAGAGGGGAAACTGGTAAAGGGGGTAACATTTAAAATATAATTTAAAAACAAATACAAAAAAAACCCGAGATTTTTACACCCTACCAATGGACAGAAGCTGCTGATCTCTGTGGTTTAATTAAGGAAAAGCTGCAAGAAGCTGACGAGGAAGGATACCCTGTATGAGAACCAGCATTATCAATTAACCTGGACTTGCAAGATCTCTCAGACACTGGACCACCAACCATGAAGCATACACCATCACATATAAGACCCGCCAACACAGCAGATACCTTCTGTCTTGGTTCAGTCAGAGAAATCTCACCTAACCCTCAAGGGACTGGATGCTTCAGGGTGTGGGGCACTCTGGTGGGGGAGGGGTGGAGACATACTAATGAGGATGGGAGTGGGTAGGGGTTGGGGGGATGAGATGCAGAACAGTCAAAGGATGGATCAGAAGGGGGATAAAAACTGGGGTGTAAAAAAGATATAAGCAGGAAGAGGAGGGAGAAGGAATAGGAGACGGAGAAAAGGAATAATACTTGAAATGTAAATACATAAAATATTCAACAAAAATGTTTTGCAAAAATAAAAAAATGTTAAAAATGATTAAAATTTAAAAATAAAAAATAAACATCTTAAATTTCACAAAGTATAAAAAGAATAATTTGGAGTTTAGTAATGTGCTTTAACTATATTCCAAAATTAGCACAGCTTGATCTTACTCCAACAGGCAATGAAAATGTATCCTTCTTCCCCACATCCTCTTCTGTCACTGAAATATTCTCTCACTATTAACTGTCATTTGTTTGATTGATCTAGACCATTCAGACTAGGGTAAAACTTATTTTGTATTTTCCTGATGAATAAAGAATTTCTTTGTTCATCAGTCCATTTATTTGTGAAAACTTAATGAATGGTTCTTTACACCACTTTTAAATGTGCTATTTTTTGTTGTTGTTGTTACTGTTTTTCTGTTTTCTGTTCGTTTTTAATGTATTGTAGGTACTAAACATCTAACAGATATATAACTGGTAAAGACTGCTGTCATTTGTATTCAACCACTTCAACCAAATAATGGTGACCTTTGTTATACAGAGTCCTATTCAATAATTGTTGGTCTTAGTGCCTATGACACCACTCTGCTGTTAAGAAAGTCTTTCCCTATATTAATAAGTTCAAATATATTTCCTTCTTTTCTTTTATCATTTTCAGTTTATCTGAACTTAAGTTGAGGTTCAAAATCAATTTGGTGGTTTTTGTGCAAGGCAATAAATATACATGAATTATCTTTCCTTTTCTTTTTTCAATAGTTAATTTTACTGAAGTATTTCCTTGTGGTCACTATTATAAATTTAATGGTACATCTTAACTTCTGTTGTAGACATTACATGTTTAAGAAAATGTGTGTTAAATCTATATTTTAAGTTTTTCATGCTTTCTTTACTTTTTATTAACTTATTTTTCATCTTTATTAACTTGAGTATTTCTTATTTACATTTCGATTGTTATTCCCCTTCCAGGTTTCCAGGTCAACATCCCCCTAACCCCTCTCCCTCCCCTTCTCTGTGGGTGTTCCCCTCCCCATCCTGCCCCTATTACCACCCTCCCCTAAATAATCATGTTCACTGTGGGTTCAGTCTTGGCAAGAACAAGGGCTTCCCCTTCCACTGGTGCTCTTACTAGGCTATTCATTGCTATGCATTTGGAGTCCAGGGTCAGTCCATGTATAGTCTATGGGTCGTGGCTTAGTCCCTGGAAGCTCTGATTGGTTGGCATTGTTGTTCATATGGGATCTCAAGCCCCTTCAAGCTCTTTCAGTCCTTTCTCTGATTCCTTCAACGGGGGTCCCGTTCTCAATTCAGTGGTTTGCTGCTGGCATTCGCCTGTGTATTTGCTGTATTCTGGCTGTGTCTCTCAGGAGAGATCTACATCCTGTTCCTGTCGGCTTGTACTTCTTTGCTTCATCCATCTTACCTAGTTTGGTGGCTGTATCTGTATGGGCCACATGTGGGGCAGGCTCTGAATGGGTGTTCCTTCTGCCTCTGTTCTAAACTTTGCCTCCCCATTCCCTTCCAAGGGTATTCTTGTTCCCCTTTTAAAGAAGGGGTGAAGCATTCACATTTTGGTCATCCTTCTTGAATTTCATGTGTTCTGTGCATCTAGGGTCATTTGAGCATTTGAGCTAATATACACTTATCAATGAATGCATACCATGTGTGTTTTTCTGTGATTGGGTTAACTCACTCAGGATGATATTTTCCAGTTCCATCCATTTGCCTGTAAATTTCATAAAGTCATTGTTTTTGATAGCTGAGTAATATTCCATTGTGTAGATGTACCACATTTTCTGTATCCATTCCTCTGTTGAAGGGCATCTGGGTTCTTTCCAGCTTCTGACTATTATAAATAAGGCTGCTATGAACATAGTGGAGCACGTGTCTTTGTTATATGTTGGGGCATCTTTTGGGTATATGCCTAAGAGAGGTATAGCTGGGCCCTCAGGTAATTCAATATCCAGTTTTCTGAGGAACCTCCAGACTGATTTCCAGAATGGTTGTACCAGTCTGCAATCCCACCAACAACGGAGGAGTGTTCCTCTTTCACCACATCCTTGCCAGCATTTGCTGTCACCTGAGTTTTTGATCTTAGCCTTTCTCACTGTTGTGAGGTGAAATCTCAGGGTTGTTTTGATTTGCATTTCCCTTATGACTAAAGATGTTGAACATTTTTTTAGGTGTTTCTCAGCCATTTGGCATTCCTCAGCTGTGAATTCTTTGTTTAGCTCTGAACTCCATTTTTTTTTCATCTTTATTAAATTGGGTATTCCTTTTTTTTCTTTATTAACTTGAGTATTTCTTATTTATATTTCGAATGTTGATCTCCATTTTTTAATAGGTTTATTTGTCTCCCTGCGGTCTAACTTCTTGAGTTCTTTGTATATTTTGAATATAAGCCCTCTATCTGTTGTAGGATTGGTAAAGATCTTTTCCCAATCTGTTGGTTGCCGTTTTGTCCTAACCACAGTGTCCTTTGCCTTACAGAAGCTTTGCAGTTTTATGACATCCCTTTTGTCAATTCTTGATCTTACAGCATAAGCCATTGGTGTTTTGTTCAGGAAATTTTCTCCAGTGCCCATGTGCCTGAGATGCTCCCCTAGTTTTTCTTCTATTAGTTTGAGTGTATCTGGTTTGATGTGGAGGTCTTTGATCCACTTGGACTTAAGCTTTTAATAGCTTTTTAAATTAATTATTTTATTTTCATCCCAAATGTCCCATCACAGTCCTACGTCCCAAAGTTCTTCACCCAATGCCCCTCCCCTTTGCCTCTGAGATTGTCTTTTCCTCCGTTCCTGGGCATCCTCCTCCCTGAAGCATCAAGCCTATATAGCATAGGCACATACTCTCCCTCTGAGGCCAAACAAGGCAGTTCTGTGTTACATTTTGGCCTGGGGCTTCTGACCAGGTCATTCATTTATGGTCTTTGATTTGTGCCTAATTCTATCGAAGCTTCTAGGAGTCTGGATTTTAGTTGGTGCTGTTGGTCTTCATATGAGGCCGCCATTCCCTTCAGCTCCTATAGTCCTTCCCCTTACTCTTCTATACGGCTTCCAGATGTCAGTCTAATGCTTGACTGTACCTATCTGCATCTGTCTCAGTCAGTTACTGGTAGAACCTTAGAGGTCAGCCATGCCAGTCTCCTATTTGCAAGCACAGTATTAGCAGTAGTAGTGTCAGTGTTTCATGCCCATGCATAGGATGGATTTTTAGTTTGAACAGTCAGTGTACAGCCTTTTCTTCAGTATCTGATTCATTTTTGTCCCTGCATTTTTTTAGACAGACACAATTCTGGGTCAAATTTTTTGAAGGTTGGATAATGACCACAACTCTCCAATGGGGGCCCTGTTCATCTTCTGGAGGTGGCCTCTTCAGGCTCCATCCCCCTACTGGTGGGCATTTAAGCTAAGGTCACTCCCATTGAGTCTCAGGAGCCCATCACATCCTAGGTCTCTGGTGCTTTCTCGAGCATCCTCCAGTGCCACCCACATCATCCTTATATTTCCATTCATTCTTCTAGCACTCTGGAATTCTCCCTATTTCTCCCAATCTAGATCTCCTGATCCTTTTCCCCTCTTGCTCTCTCATGAAGACTCATCTCTCCTTCTGCCTGCTGTGATTGTTTTGTTCTCCCTTCTAATTGGGATTAGAACATCCTCACTTGGGCCTTCCTTCTTGTTAATCTTCTTACCATCTATGGGTCTAGTTCCCTGACGACTAAGGATGTTAAGCATTTCAAGTGCTTCTTGGCCATTCGAGATTCTTCTCTTGATAATTCTCTGTTTAGCGCTGTACCATACATTTAAATTAGGTCATTTTGTTTCTGGAAGTCTAACTTCTTGAGATCTTTATATATTTTAGATGTTAGCCCTCTATTGGATGCAGGTTAGTGAAGATCTTTTTCCAATTTGTAGGGGACTGTTTTTTCCTATTGACAATGTCCTTTTCCTTCCACAAGATTTTTAGTTGTATCAGGTTCCATTTGTCAATTGTTGACCTTAGAGCCTGAGCCAACAGTGATCTGTTTAGAAAAATGTCCATTATGCCGATGCATTTGAGGGTCTTTCCCGCTTTCTCATTTATTAGGTTCAGTGTATCTGGTTTTATGTCGATGTCCTTGATCCTCTGGATTTGAGCTTTGAACAAAGTAATAAATATAGATCAATTATCATTCTTCTACAAGCAGACTGTCAGTTAGACCAATACATTTTGTTTCTGTTGTTTTTTCCCCCTTAGTATGGATTTTTGGCATCATTGTCACGAATCTGGCATCCATTCCTGTAGGATGATGTTATAATGCAGCAGGTAGGTCCAGGACAAGGCGAATCCTGTGATTGGATGAGAAGGAAGGAGATGTGGAAAAAAGTCTGGGAAAAAGGAAGAGCTGGAGAAATCAAGACAGAGACAGCAGAGCAGAATAATCCAGAGAAAGGCGGACTAGGTCAATTTGATCTTGTCTAGATAGGTGGTTTAAATCTAGTAATTGGCAGTGAATTTATTGTGTGGATGTATTGTGGATTGAGCATTTAACATATAAATCTAACTGCTAAATTATGAGTTTCTGGAGTTTTGATTTACTGGGCTCTGTGTGTGTGTGTGTGTGTGTGTGTGTGTGTGTGTGTGTGTGTGTGTGTGTGTGTGTGTGCATGTGCGTGTGCGCGTGCGCGCACGCGCCAGACATGGTAACTACTGTCTAGTGGACCATGCAGAGAGGGTGGCTTAAAGGGAGACAGCTGGGAAAGCACTGACCCTATGGTAGAGTAGCAATTGGAGTGAGCAGATCCGACTCCTGGGAACTGATAAGTTCCTTCCTAATTTTTACCACAACACATTTGAGTGGACTAATGCCTGTATCTTCAATCTGATCGAATTATAATTGTGAATAAATCAATTTGACTGCACTATAACTGGAGGTATTGTCTAATCTCTATAGCAAAGTACTGTTTATTCAAGTACTGGTCTATAAACTGGATTTGAATTATGTGGGGAGACTTGCAATGAAGAGCTGTATCATTAGAAGTGTTTTCACCACTTTCCTTACCTTAATTGTTAAATATTTAATATTAATATTTATACCTGATGTATTAATTTTAAGTAATAGAATTTCATGATATGTGTATATATATATTTATACACATATGTATACATGCATATATATATATGTATGTATATACATATGAATATATATCACAAAATATATATATGTGTATATATACATACCTATGTGTATGCAAAATATATTTGTGTATTTGATATATATATATATTTGTATTGTGTATTTATTTTTGTTTTAATTCATATTTTATGAATTTTTATAAAAACCTATTATCTGAGAAAGAGGCTACCAAATTCAGAAAAGTCAATCTTATTCCCTTTCTAATTTCTTATAAAATAGTGCTTGGAGACTATTACCAAAACACTTGAGTGTTACTAAATATATATTCAATTTTTTTCTTAATTTTTGATTGTGGATGTGTACATACCACAGATCCAGAGAGACTAGGTTAAAAAGGAGTTCTATAAGAGTGAATAACAGCTCTCTTTCTGAAAGTGAGTAGAGACAGTTTGGGCAGAAGCAGGAGTCACATGGAGGGGAGATATGGAATGATAGATGGTGCGGATATAGACAGCTGGAATTGAAGCAATTGAGGTAACGTGGAAACCTAATGCAGTAAATTCTTCCTAGAATTTCTGAGGGTAAAACTAATGAGGACTCCCTGTAATAGAGGATATGAAATCTGAACTGTCCATCTTTTGTAGCCAGGCAAGGCTCCCAGCGTTAGGACTGTATATTACATTCCTTGATTTATTCACCAAGAAGGTCCCATATCAATCCCTATACAACCAACACTGATGCTAAATCAGAAGATTGCCTCTGGAAAATGACAATAGGGCCCCTTGACCTAGGACAACTACTTAGCTCATTGAATTTAGAGAGATGGAGTTGGTGCTGGCTTAGAGGCTTCACTCCTATTTTCTAGATTATACAGAGAGACAATTTAAATTGCAGGCCTCTTTGATGTGAGAAAATACTTTCAAGAATACAGAAAGAAAAACCTGGTCATCAACCAGCCACAAAATCCTTCACATAAAGCAGCTGCAAGATGTTTGGTTTCAATGATGGGACAGAACTTGTAGGATGCCAATGAATGTTTGATTTCATTTGAGGCTCATTGCACAAGAGTGAGCCATTGTCTGACACTACTGAGAAGGCCAGAAACCAGGTACTCGATAGCCCAGAGAAATAGAATAGATCCAAATAAAGTAATCTAAAATATAACAATAAATAATAAACCAATAAACAAATGATCTATAGTGATATTCTGCCATGTTCATAGTTGGTTACTTTACTGCCTTCTCCTGTCATCACCAGCAAGACTTCCTCTGGCAGCAGATGGAAACAGATATAGAAACACACAGTCTGGTATTATGAAGAGAGACAGTCTAAACTGAAGGACTGGTGAATACAACGAAAATACAGCCCACTAAATGAACTAAGGAGGGTTTACATGGGTTCACAGACACTGAAGTGTCAAGCATGGGGCCTGCACAGGTCTGCGCCAGGTCGTCTGTGTATGTTATAATTACTAGCTTAGTGTTGTTGTGAAACTCGTAACAGTGAGATTAGTTATATCTCTGACTCTTTTGACTGCTCTTGGTACTGTTTTCATCCTACTATGCTGCCTTGTCCAGCAGTGATAGGAGGGTTTCACCTTTTTTTAAAAATTATATCTTGTTATGTCATTTGGCTGCTGTCTCATGGCAAACTGTTCTTTTCTGAATTAGAAATAAAGAGAAGGGGAGAGGACGTGTAGGGTGGGAGCTGCGGGAGGAGCAGCAGGGGCAGGGAGAACTAAGTTTGGTTTATATGTGAGAATATATTTCCAAATAACACTTTGCTTTTATTACGTTAGTGTGTGTAGTTTATCTTATAAATGTATGTAGAGCCTCTAAACATTTATTTAAATATATACTTTATATGGAGTAAGTAAAAACACATATTTTTATTATTTGATCAAAATAGTACCTCTGGTAATTTTTTTCTTTTGAAATTATAGTACAGATCCATCATTTCTTCCTTTCTATTCATCCCTTCAAATCTTCCAGTACATTTCTAAGAACAACTTGTTCAACGGGTATAATGTTACTTGTATATATGTATTTTAGAGATGACCATTTGATATTTGGTAAACAATTGATTTGTTCTTCCCTGAAGAAGACTGTCTCCCACTGTCAACATTCCTTAGTTGCCAGTATGTTTTTTGGGTAAGGTTAAGTTCTAATGGCCTCACTGGCCCACTGAGAACTATATACGAAAGTGAAATCAACACTACTTAATTTTAAAACCTAGAGCATATGAATTACTTTAAAAAGGTTATCAATTAAGTCAATGTTAAAAATGAATTGGGAAATACCCTCAAGGCCATTGAAAATCAATTAATGTATTAGATTGGCTACCGTGCCTCTTTAACATCTTTTCATGAAGGTAAAATCAAACGTAACAGTCTTTATGAAGGCGAACGATGAAGCAATAAATGCCAGGAGTGAGCAGTGCCCTTTGCTCCTTGTGCTTAGTTTCCTAGATGAGAGTCATTGTCACCGGTAGGTGACTATTCTTATGAAAACAACAGCATAAATGAAACAGGACTGTTAGGAATCAAATGAAGTAGAGGAAGCCCTGCAAGGTCTCTCCTCTATAGGCTGTGTGTTTCCCACTTACCCAATCAACTTATTTTCGACAGTTTAAGAATTGCATCCCATATTTATGTTATATAAATATACTCCACATATGAAACATATAATTTAATATCTTGGAAGTCTAACAATATAAGCAGTCCAGTTCTTCACTTCATACTCTACACAGGAAAAGGAGAAAAAGGGGAAAACTTTCTACTCTAGTCTGCATTTGCACAAGTCATTTATATTCATCAGCTGCAGGTCTTTAAACAGCAAAAGAATTGATGAAGCACTAGTAACTGAACACCTATTGCTATGTTCCTTGTTATTTTTCTTCCTACTCCTTAATGAGATGTAATTACAGTCACTCATATTTTGTCTAGAACAGGCTTTATTATCACAAAAAAAGTAGAGAGAAGTAGCAGGATGAACACCAAACTTACTGCAGATATGTAAATGAGAAGACGCTGAGATACAGAAGAGCCTGGAGATATTAACATCTGTGTGAATGAAACAGCCATTTCACAACTCAGTGGACCTTAAACACAGCAGACACCGAAATCTGTTCAGTACATGGAGTAGATTTTTAAATATGTTCAATTATTGCTTGACTCCCAGCTGCTGTCTGAACATGGCTTCTGTAATATTAGAAACTCTGCTTTGACACCACTGTTATTTAAAATCCGCGTCCTTGATTAATAGTCACCACCAGACTAAATAGCCATTTAGATTCATAAGTACGAACTTGAATTGCACCATGCTCAAAATTGCTTCTTTAGGGTAAAGGGGTTAGATTGTATTTACTGAAAAGCTCAGAAACATAAGAGGAATGACCTTTGACAAGCTTGGTTTTGTTATTATTGTCTCCCTTCAAGTATAGATAGCCAATATGTCTGATAACACAGATAAATGTCAACACAAAAGTATGTAATTAGTTTTAGGCAAATTCTTGGAAATTTAAAAGAATTATAAATTGAAAATGCTCACTTAGAATAAATAAATAGAACTGAAAGACTATGTTGCACCTATGATGTAGTTAAATTGGTAGATTGCTTCCCTGGCAGACATGAAGACTTGATTCCACTCTGAGAAATAGAAATAATAATAAAAATACATTGAAATCTGTGAATTTTTATCCCTAAGAAAGAAATAAGTTTATTTTGAAGTATATGGGCTTATTTTTAATTATGTTTGAAGTATTATACATACTTAAAGGAGGCATACACGAGTAAAGTTGCTAATTTTTTAATCATGAAATTACAACATGCATGATATTTTGGAAGTATACAGCTAATATATTTTCTGTATAATTTTCTCTAAAAATAAAATTCTTTATTTTTATCCTTCAAAGAACCATTAATGCATAATAGAAATATGTGAATGTTTCCACGTTAATATGTAATTTCAAAATAATTTATTAATATATTATGGATGAATAAAGGTTGTGAATTATCATTTTAGCAAATGAATTTGCAATTAAAATATTTAATCAATTTTGATTATACAATTTAAATATTATTATCAAATTAAGTTATTATCTTTAAATCCAGATATTTGACATTTGTTCTGAAAGTTAAAAGTAATAACCTTTATGTTTATATAAGTGATTTTAAAAATACTTTATGTATTAGGCTATGAGTATTCCAGATAATAAAAACTAATTTAATCATCAATTACAGCAATGAATAAGCCAAGTTTAGTCACAATAGGGAACACAAATTGCATGTAACACATTCACTCTCTCCCTGTGCTTGCCAGATCCTGCCAGTGAGTGAGGACTCTGAATCACACTCCTTCGGACACTTACTTTTTTCAGCATTATGCTGCAAGTTATCTTTACGACTCCCACGGCAGTTTTATAATGCCATTTCTTGGCCTTTTAGAGATTTATATTTTTATTTCTTTCATGTGAAAGGTCTGTGGATTGATATGTAAAAGAAGCCACAGTTAATTAGTAGTGCTAAATTCAGGGAAGCTTGTACAAGCGGCCAAGAATTTGAAGAGGATTCTGCTAATCATAAAGTCTGAAGCTTCAACTACTTTATTTTTTCTAAGATACTGAAAATACATAGTGAAGAGTGTACCAGAGTCTGAAACACTGTAACAAGTCAACCCTAATGATCATTTATTTGAATCAGTAAGCTGCTGACTGTCAAAGGTCAGGGCTGTCAAATAGCAGGAGAAACATATTTCTCTCTGAAGACACTTGAGCATAGTGCAGTTATTTTATCTGTTAAGGAGGCGTTGCAGTCAAAATGCTTTCAAATTATAGCATCATTGCTTTGTTTATTTTTTTGTTTTTTTTGTTTGTTTGTTTTTTTATGGAACCATGACATAGTTTCAAAGGGCAAAATAAATACATCAACAAATGAGCAAATGCTCACCAGACATAATGAGCTAAACAATTTGATCACACATATGTGTATTTCAAAACAAGAAGTCATTCATTCATAACAATAGTACTGTTGGTTTTTGTTTTTTTGAAAAAGTAGTTCTTAGTCATTCATTCACTGCCACACATTTCTAATCATCTCTTACATAGAAAACAAACTTTGTAATTTATGATATTAAAAGATAAAGGCATACATAAAACCCTTCATCTTCATGAAGCTTACTTAAATTCAGTATGGCAAATTATATAGTTTTAGATAATATAAAAAAGTAAACAGATATGGCCATGATAATGACAGCATTCTGAGACACTTTGTCCATCCGAAGACCAAAGAAGATCCTTCTGAAATGATAGGAGTCAAGGATGGGTAGGAGTGATACTGTAGGAAAAAAAAAAAAAGAAAAGAGGATTGATGAAATTGAAATATGCCTGTAATTTTATTGTCTACTGAAACTATATTGGACTGTTTCACACACATTAGTTTTAAATTCATGATTTAATGTTTATTCAAATTGCTGAAGAATCATGACAATAAGACAAACAATAGATAGGAATACCTTGAAGACATTCCTATCCATATGGTCCAGTATGGTTCTTTTTAAGTCACAAATGAATGGTAAGAAAATGGTAAGAGAATGTACACTCCATTTAAAATATTCTAACAGTGATTATCTTCAGTTCCTGATACCCCACTGCCACACATTTTCATTCATTTTCCTAAACCTTTGTAATTCTCCCAATCTCTTCCCATACCTGATTCTATCCCCACTTTCCTTCATCCTTGTCTTTACCTCCCAGGTCCCTTCCACTCTTTACCTCCCTTGATTATTTTGCTCACACTTCGAATTAAGACTGAAGCATCCACACTTCTTCTTCTAGAGCTTCATATGGTCAGTGAGTTGTATCATGGGCATTCCAAAATTTTGCCTATTATCCACTTATCAGTGAGTGTGTTCTTTTGTGACTGAGTTACCTCCCTCACAATGCTATTTTCTAGTTCCATAGATTTGTCTGCAAATTTCATGAAGTCATTGTTTTAAATAGCTGACCAGTACTTCATTGTGTACCACATTTTCTGCATCCATTCCTCTGCTGGGAGACATCTGGGTTGTTTCCAGTTTCTAACCATTATAATTAAGACTTATATGAACATAGTGAACATAGTTCTTGTTATATGTTGGAGCATCTTTTGGGTATATGACCAGGAGTGGGATAACTGGGTCCCAGATTCCAGGTATGCAAGAGGTTCATAAGACCCAATGGGATGACAATAGCCAAAATATCCAACAAAAGGGAGGTAGAACCTGTAGAGACCATATCCAGTGGTTAGGTCCGGCTCCCAGTAGAGGGATGGGACTATGCACATATCTCAAAAATATTAATCCAGAATTACTCCTGGCTAAAGGAAATTCAGGGACAAAGAGTAGAGCAGAGACTGAAGATAAGGTCATCCAGAAACTTCCCCACCTAAGGATCCATCTCATCTATAGACACCAAACCCAGACACTACTTTTGATGCCAAGAATTGCTTACTGACAGGAGACTAGTATAGCTATCCCCTGAGAGGGTCTGCTAGAGCCTGATAACTATATGTGCAGATGTACACAGTCATACATTAGACTGAGCACAGGGACCCCAATGGAGAATTTAGGGAAAGGAGTGCAGGAGATGAAGTTTGCAACCCCATAGAAAGAACAACAATAACAACCAACCAGAACTCCCAGAGTCTCCAGGGACTAAAAAACCATCCAAATAGTACACGTGGAGGGACCCATGGCTCGAGCAGCATTTGTAGCAGATCATTGCTAGAGCACTGAGGTGGGAGTAAGGGGGGCACCCTCGTAGAAGCAGGGCAGAGGGGGATCGGACAGGGGGTTTGCAGAGGAAAAATGGGAAGGGGGATAACATTTGAAATGTAGATAAATAAAATAACCAATAAAAACTAAAAATAAACCAATGTAACAAATGACATTAACATAAGTAAAAACTGTCTACTGCACAAGCTTTCTAAAATGAAAGAATAACCCAATTCAGAAATGTATTTCACAAAATCTACCATCATCTGTAACTGCTTGATTTGGGGATGAATGTCCTCTATAACAGCTACTGTAGAGTTTATAGGATATTTTCTAGTTCTACTCATTTGACTCTTGATTTCATGAAGTCATTGTTTTTAATCACCGAGTAGTTAATCATTGTGAATATGTACCACATTTTCTATATCCATTGAGGATATAGAAATATATCTGTTGAGGGACATCTGGGTTGTTTCTAGCTTCTGGCAATTATACGTAAGGCTGCTATGAACATAGTGGAGCATGTGTTGTGTTCTTGTTATATGTTGAAACATTTTTGGGGTATATGCTCAGTGATGGTATAGCTGGGTCTTCAGGTAGAACTATTTCCAAATTTCTCAGGAACCACCAGATTGATTTCCAAAGTGGTTTTACCAGCTTGCAGCCCCACCAACAATAAAGGAGTATTCATTCTCCACATACTTGCCAATATCTGCTGTCAACTGCATTTTTGATCTTAGCCATTCTGATTGGTATAAGGTAGAATCTCAGAGTTGTTTTGATTTAAGAATATACATGGAATATACTCACTGATAAGTGGATATTAGCCCCAAAGGTCACAATGCCCATGATTCAACCCACAAGCCCACAAGCCATATGGAGCATAAGAGGAAGTAAGTCCAGGGAATGGATGCTTCAGTCCTGCCTTGAGAGGGGAACAGGATCATCGTGGGAAGTTGAAGGAGATTGGGACTTGTGGGGAAAGAGAAGGAGGAACAAATAAGGGGGCAGTATCAGGTACTAGAGGGGATAGGAGAGAAGTACAGAGGATCAGAAAATCAAATAAAATGTATGAAGGGGGTGGATGAAGAACTAGGGAGAGCCACTGAAGGGTCTCAGACACCAGGCAAAATAGAGGCTCCCAGGACTGAATTGGGATGTCTTCAGCCAAAATGCACAGAGAAGGGGGGGATGGAACCTGTTGAGCCCACCTCCAACAAGCAGATAGGCATAGACCCAAGTCATGAGATGGCGGCACCCACCCATCTCAAAGTTTTTAGCCCAGGAATGTTCCTGTCCAAAGGAAGAAAAGAAAAGAAAAATGAGCAGAGACTGAAGGGCCATCCGGGAACTGCCCCACCTGGGGATCCATCCTGTTGGCAGGTACCAACCCCTACACAGTGGCTATGGTTAAGAGGAGCTTACTGATGGGAAACTGCTGTGGCTGCTCCTTGGGGAGTCTGGTCCACAACTGACCAGTGCAGATGTGAATGCGTAGAGCCAACCTTCAGACTGAGCCCAGGGATCCAGTCCGGGAGCTGGAGGAAAGATTAGAGGAGCAGAGAAGGGTTGCGACCCCATAAGAAGGACAACATGGGCTCTCAATACATTTCTGCACAGATACTTGAAAGACAATATTTGATACTCATGGAAGTGGAAAGTTGTGATGTTTACCCCACTACTTCTCAGTCTTCACATTATTTGACTTCAAATATGTTCTAAGACCGGAAGGACATCCCATTGTGTATCCCTGGTCCCGTCACATATTCTGACACTTGTTCCCATGAGTGGAAAAGAACAAAATGATTTTACTATTTCCAAAGTAATTTAGTGACTTTGTCTTTCCTTTTGTTTCCTATATCTTCTAACTATATATAATCTCATTTGTATAGATATTTAAACAAAAGTAGACATATTTATTGAATTAATGGAGAAATTTGGATTGACTTCTCAAAAGTAATTATACATAGTTAAAATTCATAGCTCTATCAGAACAACAATTTCATGGAAATCATTTTGTGGAAGTCTATTAGATTACTGTAGTAATGAATGAGCATAAGAACGGAGGGAAAGCTCACTGATTGTATTTATTTCTGTTTCTTTGATAAATAAATTGATAAAATTTTATAATAATGGTATACAATCAGATTATCAGTAAAACCATGTGGAAATTTGTACTATATTATTCTCTCTTATCTCCAGTATATAATTTTAAAACTAGAAGTAGTTTTAAAAATTGTATTTAGGCATTTTGTTCCAAATTTGTCTTCAGATATTTCAACTAATAAGTGCTTTAAGTATTTATTTTAGAGCCTTATTTTTGAATGCAATGTTGTGTGGTCACAAGAGGTCACCTATCATACAGAAAGTTTAATAGTAAACTAGTGATAGACTCAGAACTCTGTCTTTCCCCTATCAATGTTAAAAAAAATCAGCAAGTTTCTTTGTGTTTATAGACATCAAACATTGTAGAATTTTACTATCTATTTATAATATTAATTAGTAAGGAAATAACCTCTACAACTAATTGTGTTTATACAATAAAATGAAATTTTCATTAAAGTCTTTCTTATTATGATCTGTGTACAACTTATTCATCATTTTACTCCTGAAGCACAGACTGGGTACAGAGCCAAAGACTCAGAGCTGTCTGTGGTTCAGTGATTACACACTGAAGGCTGTTTTTCCCCAGTGTGGTGCTTAGCCTGAAGATTCATTATGTTCTCATAAAAGAATGTCTGGTGATGTTTTCCCTTCCCTATGTCTAAGACAAAAGACTTTGAACAGATATTTCCCATAATTCATTTAACTTAGGCGAGAGACTATACTGAAGCTCATTATAGGATATTGTATAGACATTAATGTGATAATTCACTCAACAAAAGAATTTAGTGAAAAATAAAGTAGAACTTTCAATGTCCTTGTAATATACATTGTAGTCTAATTAGGATTAAAACACAATGGCATACTTTTATTAGAATGCTGAATGCAGTGAATTTTTAAAATGGAAATAATAGAAGCTACAGGGGGAAAAACACCATTTACAACTTGAAATTACTATGCAAGCCTTGAAATTATTTTCAAAAATCCAAAGAATTGATGTCGTACAAACACCCATAAATAAATGTTATAATACAGTGTTTATATGACTTTGAAGCAACTTGGTTTCTCTGCCATGTGATTCTCAGAATCTCTTCAAACACATTATTTTGAGAGAAGGATTTCTGAAACACATAAGATTTGTTTCTCTCATCTGCTAAGAAGAATGGCCTTAAAATATTTTCCTAGAAGGAAACCATTTCCCAGTTTCATTCAGTAAAAGAGTAACTGAGTATACAAGTAGGGATCCATTCACCCAGCACGTCATCATGGTTACACTAATGAACTCTCAATGTGTCAATAGGTTGGTTATTTCCTCAGGCCCATCTTTAAAACACAGTGCATCAAATATCTCTTCTGCATACATGTGTTTGCCTATGTGTGCATGTCTATATGAATTTATGTGTACCACCTCAAATTTAGGCCCATTGAATATTAGATTTTCTAAATTTTTAGTAAATTTATAGCTAAAATACTTCTCTCATTTTTTTCTTAAAACCAAGTATTCTAATATAACCAGATAAAATATACTTGTTAAACTTAATTTTTGATATAAGTCATTAATGAATTTTTTTCTTGAGAAAATCAATGGTCTTCTCTAAAGATAATAAAAAACAAACAAACAAAAATAAACCTACCTTCAAAATGGAGAAAAAAAAAAGAAAATAATCACAGGGAGGGACCTGGGTGGGAGACAGGCAGAGGAGGAGAAAGGGAAACAGGAGTGGAGGAAGAGATGAGAAGCCCCAGAGTGCCAGGAGGAAGAATGGATATGCATCCTCTGGGTGTGGGAAGTAGGAGGTCCCTCTAGAATGTTCTAGAGACCTGGGAGGTGAGAGATTCTCAGGAATCAATGGGGTAACTTTTGCCAAAATGCCCAACATGAGGAGAGTCCACCTCCAGTAGATCCTCAAGTGGATGAGGCTACAAATCCACAGTCAAAATTTCTGTCCCAGAATTTTTCATGTCTATAAGAATGACAGGGACAAGACGGAGAAGAGACTAAAGAAAGTCCATTCAGTGGCAGTGCCTACTTGGGATCCATCTGAAGGGCTGCAGGGGTGGGGGGCTTTCAAGGCCTGACACTATTACTGATTCTATGCTATGCTTATAGACAGGAGCCTAGCATAGATGTCTCTGAGAGGCCCTACCAGCTGAGACTGACCACTGGACTGAAGTCCGGACTTCTATGGAGGAATTAGGGGAAGGACTGAAGAAGCTGAAGGGGAGAGTGACCCCAGCAGTCTCAACTTACACAGACCCCAGGGAGCTCCCAGAGAGAATTAGGCAACAACCAGGCAGCATAAATGTGCTGGTCCCTGGTCTGAGGGCCCTGACACATATATATTGAGGACTGCCTGCTGTGGCCTCAGTGGGAGAAGATGTGCCTAATCCTTGAGAAACTTGAGGCTCCATGGAAGAGGGATATCTGGTGTAGTGAGGGAGGCACCCTTGTAGAGCCAAAGTGGAAGAGGAATGAGATGAGGAAATGTGGGGAAAAGGGGAGAGGGGACTGGGAGCAGCTGCAGAGGCTGGAATGTAAATAAAAAATACAATGAAGATAAAAATGAAATAAAATAATTTAAAAATTGATTAAAGTTATAGAAAATTTGCTTATTAAGTTTTATAATGAGAATAATTTTAACCTATAAAAAAGCTGAAATTGTATCAAAAATATTTCCACAAGATTATTTCTGAATGTTAATTTTGTAATTTGCTTTGAGTAATTTTATTTATTTTCTTTGATATTCTTGTTATTTTATATTTAGAGCATAGGTTAGTTTTATATTATAATTACAAAGATTTTATGTATTTAAACTACATATTCATATATATATTTTTTAATCACTTTTTTGTCTTAGTAGATGCCAGGTATTCATAGTGAGACTCTTCTAGAGTACAATGAGTCAATATTTATGGACTGGAATCATCTTTAATTGTATTATATCATTGACTCACTAAAATTTCAGGCACAAAATATGTTTATTATCATAATCTTCATTTTTTTCTGCCTTTGAATTGTTGATACTGCAATGTTCTTCCTTATTCATTACAGGTCTAAATACTAGGATATTATTTTTACTGATTCTCTATATAACTCAGTATTTAAATTATTATAAGTGATTATCAGTTTAAATTTTATGGCTACAATACAGTGATAGTCATGATGGTTGGCCTCAGATAAATATTAGGTTGTCATGCAACTTAAATATCATACATTTGTCTTAAAATAATCTGCCATTTGAGGACTTAAATCACTTAATATTGAAGATACCAAATATCTTACAAATTAAAATTATCTAATTGTCTTCCACAGGTGGTCACTGCTTTTGGCAAACATAAGATGCATGTAATACTATTTGAATATTTAATACTTGAATCCCTTAATAGCCACTAATAATAAATTATATGCATCAAGAGCCATTGTCTCTTTTAATTTTGAATATGTTTTAAATACCTAGCAAGTATTCAAAACCTTTATATTTTGCAGAAACACAAAACAGATTACAGTGCTGTGATTTGTACCTAGAAATTGAGACATGAATAAGCCATAGATCAACCACATTTTACTGCTATTGAAATATGTGTGTGCATGTACATGTGCCCCTCTCTCTCTGTCCCACTTCCCTCTCTTCCCTCTCTCTCTCTTCCTCTCACTCATTCCATGTGTGTGTGTGTGTGTGTGTGTGTGTGTGTGTGTGTGTGTGTGTATGTGTGTGTGTGTGTTATGTGCAAAGAGTAGAAAATTGAAGACTAAAGTTTCTGGAAAGGAATAAGTTTCATTATTTCTCTCTTTGTAAACAAGTGAGACTTCTGTGGAACTTTCGGTTACAAGAATATATGGCAATAAATATGTTCTGATTTAAATCACTATGGCATGCTATTAGGCACACATGAGACAAGTGGAATTTCAATGTTGGTAAAATTATGAATATGATGGTGACTATATTATATATTAGTACCAAAAGTCTAATATTTCATTCACAAAGGATGTTGATATTCTATTTGAACATTACTGAGACAATTTAAGAAAATCACCGAAACATATATAGAATTGAATTCTTTATAGTCTTCCATTGTGATATTATTTAACATTGAAATATTAGTTATGAATTTGATTAAAAGTATATTTTATATTATACTACATTATTCATATATAAACTATATTATATACATAAATATGTAATAATGTATTACTAATTTCAATTATGTTACATATAAATATAATTAAATCAACAAAATATAAGTATAGAGAATTGAGTTTGATACCACAGTGCCCATGAATTTGAAATTCAGATGTTAAGAAGACTGGCACAATTGGTAAAAGTATTTGCTGTTATTACATAGGAACATGATTCAGTGCTGCCAACAAGTTACCCCACAATCCTCACATGACAGTTCACAACCTCAAAAACTCCAAATCAAGATTTTGTAAGTTCTTCTGGTATTTACTGGTAGATGGCACACACATGGGGCTCATATATAACCACACACACATGTAAAATTAAAATATTGTATATCTAAGAAACCATCCAACTGAAAAATCAATCAAAACAAAAATAAAACAGCCTGCTGTGATGATACATGTTTGTAATCCCAGAAATGTGGACAGAGGTAGAATGATGGATGGGGTTTACTGGCCACCTAGCCTATCATAATTGTAGAGTTCCAGGAAATACAAGACCACAGCTAAACCAAAATGGCACATGGCAGTCAAGAGTTTCCTCTGTCCTCCACACTTGTGAACATACACCTTAAACTGCTGACAGTCACAAATCCACAAAAGCATGTGTATGTACACACAACAATTTATGCATTATTTAAAATGAATTTAATTAATGTAATACCAATATTAATAAACATTATACAAGAAGTCATAAAATTTAATTTGGCATTAAAAATTTCTGGAGAGGGGTTGGGGATTTAGCTCAGTGGTAGAGCGCTTGCCTAGCAAGCGCAAGGCCCTAGGTTCGGTCCCCAGCTCCGAAAAAAAAAAAAAAAATTCTGGAGAACCTGTATTACTGAAAAACTTCTACTCACACAGTTGGTATATTAAAAATAAGCCTTTCTTCTGGAATTGAAGTATATAACTTCATTAGTAGCTTGAACTCTAAGGACTTAAATACTTACAATGTTATGATTCTTCATGTATAATGAAAATTTTATTAATATTTTTTCCAGTGAAAGATAAATAAGTTAAAGATACGAGCTTTAGGCATGTCAGATTTATTATTTATATATTTTGGATACACAGTGTTTGTTTACTGAACTATTCTGAATCAAATGAAAGTTGGATATATTATCCAAGTAAATATTAAGGCCATATTTGCAACTATATAAATACAAATCAAGTTTCTAATTTTTACAATAAGCATTATAATAAGCAAAAAAGCATACATGGAGATAGTTAGCACAATAGAGTTTTGTTGTTATTTGGATTGGTTTGTTTGTTTGTTTGTTAAGTTGGTCAGTTGGTTGGTTCCTTTGGTTAGTTTTTGGTTTTGTGAGAAAGAGTTTCTCCATATAACACTGGTTGTCCTGGAACTCTTCTTTTAGACAACATTGTTTTCAAACTCAGAGATCTGCTTGCTTCTGCTTCCCAAGGGCTGGTATTAAGGGAATACACATCACCACCCAGATTTTTATTTTTAATTTATTGATTCTTAAGTTTTATGTATATGGGCTCTCTGTTTTCATGCACACAAGAAGAGGCAATCAGATTCCATTATAAATGTTTGTCAGTCACCGTGTAGTTGCTGAAACTGAACTCAAGATCACTGGGAGAGTGGCAAAGCACTCTTAACCACTGAGCCAACTCTTAAGTCCTCTGAATATGTCGTTGTTGTTATTATTATGTAACTTTTTTTTATTAATCGAATATTTCTTATATATATTTCAGTGTTATTCCCTTTCGGTTTCGGGCAAATCCCCTTCCCCCTTCCTTGTGGGTGTTCCTCCCCACCCTCCCCCATTGCTGCCTCCCCGACAGTCCCCTAGTTCACTGGGGTTCAGTCTTATGGGACCCAGGGCTTCCCCTTCCACTGGTGCTCTTACTAGGATATTCATTGCCCTATGAGGTCAGAGTCCAGGGTCAGTCCATGTATAGTCTTTAGGTAGTGGCATGTCCTGGAAGCTCTGGTTGCTTGGCATTGTTGTACATATGGGATCTCAAGCCCCTTCAAGCTCTTCCAGTTCTTTCTCTGATTCCTTCAACGGGGGTCCCGTTCTCAGTTCAGTGGGTTGCTGCTGGCATTCGCCTCTGTATTTGCTGTATTCTGGCTGTGTCTCTCAGGATCGATCTACATCCAGCTCCTGTCGGTCTGCACTTCTTTGCATCATCCATCTTGTCTAATTGGGTGGCTGTATATGTATAGGCCACATGTGGGGCAGGCTCTGAATGGGTGTTCCTTCTGTGTCTGTCTTAATCTTTGCCTCTCTATTCCCTGCCAAGGGTATTCTTATTCCCCTTTTAAAGAAGGAGTGAAGCATTCACATTTTGATCATCCGTCTTGAGTTTCATTTGTTCTAGGCATCTAGGGTAATTCAAGCATTTGGGCTAATAGCCACTTATCAATGAGTGCATACCATGTATGTCTTTCTGTGATTAGGTTAGCTCACTCAGGATGATATTTTCCAGTTCAACCATTTGCCTACTGGGAATTTCATAAAAGTCGTTGTTTTTGATAGCTGAGTAATATTCCATTGTGTGATGTACCACATTTTCTGTATCCATTCCTCTGCTGAAGGGCATCTGGGTTCTTTCCAGCTTCTGGCTATTATAAATAAGGCTGCGATGAACATAGTGGAGCACGTGTCTTTTTTATATGTTGGGGCATCTTTTGGGTATATGCCCAAGAGAGGTATAGCTGGATCCTCAGGCAGTTCAATGTCCAATTTTCTGAGGAACCTCCAGACTGATTTCCAGAATGGTTGTACCAGTCTGCAACCCCACCAACAATGGAGGTGTTCCTCTTTCTCCATCCTCATGGCATTTGCTGTCACCAGAGTTTTTGATCTTAGCCATTCTGACTGGTGTGAGGTGAAATCTCAGGGTTGTTTTTGATTTGCATTTCCTGATGACTAAAGATGTTGAACATTTCTTTAGGTGTTTCTCAGCCATTCGGCATTCCTCAGCTGTGAATTCTTTGTTTAGCTCTGAACCCCATTTTTAATAGGGTTATTTGTCTCCCCTCTTGGTCTAACTTTTTGAGTTCTTTGTATATTTTGGATATAAGGCCTCTATCTGTTGTAGGATTGGTAAAGATCTTTTTCCAATCTGTTGGTTGTCGTTTTGTCCTAGCCACAGTGTCCTTTGCCTTACAGAAGCTTTGCAGTTTTATGAGATCCCATTTGTCGATTCTTGATCTTAGAGCATAAGCCATTGGTGTTTGTTCAGGAAATTTTTTCCAGTGCCCATGTGTTCCAGATGCTTCCCTAGTTTTTCTTCTATTAGTTTGAGTGTGTCTGGTTTGATGTGGAGGTCCTTGATCCACTTGGACTTAAGCTTTGTACAGGGTGATAAGCATGGATCGATCTGCATTCTTCTACATGTTGACCTCCAGTTGAACCAGCACCATTTGCTGAAAATGCTATCTTTTTTCCATTGGATGGATTTGGCTCCTTTGTCAAAAATCAAGTGACCACAGGTGTGTGGGTTCATTTCTGGGTCTTCAATTCTATTCCATTGGTCTATCTGTCTGTCTCTGTACCAATACCATGCAGTTTTTATCACTATTGCTCTGTAATACTGCTTGAGTTCAGGGATAGTGATTCCCCCTGAAGTCCTTTTATTGTTGAGGATAGTTTTTACCTATCCTGGGTTTCTTGTTATTCCAGATGAATTTGCAAATTGTTCTGTCTAACTCTTTGAAGAATTGGATTGGTATTTTGATGGGGATTGCACTGAATCTGTAGATCGCTTTTGGTAAAATGGCCATTTTTACTGTATTAATCCTGCCAATCCATGAGCATGGGAGATCTTTCCATCTTCTGAGGTCTTCTTCAATTTCTTTCTTCAGAGTCTTGAAGTTCTTGTTGTATAAATCTTTTACTTGCTTGGTTAAAGTCACACCTAGGTACTTTATATTATTTGGGTCTATTATGAAGGGTGTCGTTTCCCTAATTTCTTTCTCGGCTTGTTTCTCTGTAGTGTAGAGGAAGGCTACTGATTTATTTGAGTTAATTTTATACCCAGCCACTTTGCTGAAGTTGTTTATCAGCTTTAGTAGTTCTCTGGTGGAACTTTTGGGATCACTTAAATATACTATCATATCATCTGCAAATAGTGATATTTTGACTTCTTCTTTTCCAATCTGTATCCCCTTGACCTCCTTTTGTTGTCTGATTGCTCTGGCTAGAACTTCAAGAACTATATTGAGTAAGTAGGAGAGAGTGGGCAGCCTTGTCTAGTCCCTGATTTTAGTGGGATTGCTTCAAGTTTCTCTCCATTTAGTTTAATGTTAGCAACTGGTTTTGCTGTGTAGCTTTTACTATGTTTAGGTATGGGCCTTGAATTCCTATTCTTTCCAGGACTTTTATCATGAAGGGGTGTTGAATTTTGTCAAATGCTTTCTCAGCATCTAATGAAATGATCATGTGGTTTTGTTCTTTCAGTTTGTTTATATAATGGATCACGTTGATGGTTTTCCGTATATTAAACCATCCCTGCATGCCTGGGATGAAGCCTACTTGATCATGGTGGATGATTGTTTTGATGTGCTCTTGGATTCGGTTTGCCAAAATTTTGTTGAGTATTTTTGCGTCAATGTTCATAAGAGAAATTGGTCTGAAGTTCTCTTTCTTTGTTGTGTCTTTGTGTGGTTTAGGTATAAGAGTAATTGTGGCTTCATAGAAGGTATTCGGTAGTAATCCATCTGTTTCAATTTTGTGGAATAGTTTGGATAATATTGGTACGAGGTCTTCTATGAAGGTCTGATAGAATTCTGCACTAACCCCGTCTGGACCTGGGCTCTTTTTTGGTTGGGAGACCTTTAATGACTGCTTCTATTTCCTTAGGAGTTATGGGGTTGTTTAACTGGTTTATCTGTTCCTGATTTAACTTTCGGTACCTGGTATCTGTCTAGGGAAATTGTCCATTTCCTGCAGATTTTCAAGTTTTGTTGAATATAGGCTTTTTATAGTAAGATCTGATAATTTTTTGAATTTCCTCAGAGTCTGTTGTTATGCCTCCCTTTTCATTTCTGATTTTGTTAATTTGGACACACTCTCTGTGCCCCTTGATTATTCTGGCTAAGGGTTTATCTATCTCGTTGATTTTCTCAAAGAACCAGCTCCTGGTTCTGTTGATTCTTTCTATGGTTCTTTTTGTTTCTACTTGGTTGATTTCAGCTCTGAGTTTGATTATTTCCTGCCTTCTACTCCTCCTGGGTGTATTTGCTTCTTTTTGTTCTAGAGCTTTTAGGTGTGCTGTCAAGCTGCTGACATATGCTCTTTCCTGTTTCTTTCTGCAGGCACTCAGCGCTATGAGTTTTCCTCTTAGCACAGCTTTCATTGTGTCCCATAAGTTTGAGTATGTTGTACCTTCATTTTCATTAAATTCTAAAAAGTTTTTAATTTCTTTCTTTATTTCTTCCTTGATCAGGTTATCATTGAGTAGAGCATTGCTCAATTTCCACGTATATGTGGGCATTCTTCCCTTATTGTTATTGGAGACCAGCTTTAGGCCGTGGTGGTCCGATAGCACACATGGGATTATTTCTATCTTTCTGTACCTGTTGAGGCCCGTTTTTTGACCAATTATATGGTCAATTTTGGAGAAAGTACCATGAGGAGCTGAGAAGAAGGTATATCCTTTTGCATTAGGGTAGAATGTTCTATAAATATCCGTTAAGTCCATTTGGCTCATGCCTTCTCTTAGTCTGTCTACATCTCTGTTTAATTTCTGTTTCCATGATCTGTTCATTGATGAGCGTGGGGTGTTGAAATCTCCTACTATTATTGTGTGAGGTGCAATGTGTGTTTTGAGCTTTAGTAAGGTTTCTTTTTACGTTATGTAGGTGCCCTTGTATTTGGGGCATAGATATTTAGGATTGAGAGTTCATCTTGGTGGATTTTTCCTTTGATGAATATAAAGTGTCCTTCCTTATCTTTTTTTGATGACTTTTAGTTGAAAATTGACTTTATTTGATATTAGAATGGCTACTCCAGCTTGCTTCTTCTGACCATTTGCTTGGAAAGTTGTTTTCCAGCCTTTCACTCTGAGGTAGTGTCTGTCTTTGTCTCTGAGGTGTGTTTCCTGTAGGCAGCAGAATGCAGGGTCCTCGTTGCGTATCCAGTTTGTTAATATATGTCTTTTTATTGGGGAGTTGAGGCCATTGATGTTGAGAGATATTAAGGAATAGTGATTATTGATTCCTGTTATATTCATATTTGGATGTGTTATGTTTGTGTGCTTTTCTTCTCTTTGTTTTGTTCCAAGACGATTAGTTTCTTGCCTCTTCTTGGGTATAGCTTGCCTCCTTATGTTGGGCTTTACCATTTATTATCCTTTGTAGTGCTGGATTTGTAGAAAGATATTGTGTAAATTTGGTTTTGTCATGGAATATCTTGGTTTCTCCATCTATGTTAATTGAGAGTTTTACAGGATACAGTAGCCTCGGCTGGCATTTGTGTTCTCTTAGGGTCTGTATGACATCAGTCCAGGATCTTCTGGCCTTCATAGTTTCTGGCGAGAAGTCTGGTGTGATTCTGATAGGTCTGCCTTTATATGTTACTTGACCTTTTTTCCTTACTGCTTTTAATATTCTTTCTTTATTTTGTGCATTTGGTGTTTTGACTGTGATGTGACGGGAGGTGTTTCTTTTCTGGTCCAATCTATTTGGAGTTCTGTAGGCTTCTTGTATGCCTATGGGTATCTCTTTTTGTAGGTTAGGGAAGTTTTCTTGTATGATTTTGTTGAAGATATTTACTGGTCCTTTGAGCTGGGGTCTTCCTCTCTTCTATACCTATTATCCTTAGGTTTGATCTTCTCATTGAGTCCTGGATTTCCTGTATGTTTTGGACCAGTAGCTTTTTCCGCTTTACATTATCTTTGACAGTTGAGTCAATGATTTCTATGGAATCTTCTGCTCTGAGATTCTCTCTTCCATCTCTTGTATTCTGTTGGTGAAGCTTGTATCTACAGTTCCATGTCTCTTCTTTTGGTTTTCTATATCCAGGGTTGTTTCCATGTGTTCTTTCTTGATTGCTTCTATTTCCATTTTTAATTCCTTCAACTGTTTGATTGTGTTTTCCTGGAATTCTTTCAGGGATTTTTTGTGTCTCTCTCTATGGCTTCTACTTTTTATTTATGTTTTCCTGGAATTCTTTCAGGCATTTTTTGCGATTCCTCTCTGTAGGCTTCTACTTGTTCTCTAAGGGAGTTCTTCCGTCTTTCTTGAAGTCCTCCAGCATCATGGTCAAATATGATTTTGAAACTAGATCTTGCTTTTCTGGTGTGTTTGGATATTCCATGTTTGTTTTGATGGGAGAATTGGGCTCGATGGTGCCATGTAGTCTTGGTTTCTGTTGCTTGGGTTCCTCGCTTGCCTCTACGCCATCAGATTATCTCTAGTGTTACTTTTGTTCTGCTATTTCTGACAGTGGCTAAACTGTCCTATAGGCCTGTGTGTCAGGAGTGCTGTAGACCTGTTTTCCTCTCTTTCAGTCAGTTATGGGGACAGAGTGTTCTGCTTTCGGGCGTGTAGTTTTTCCTCTCTACAGGTCTTCAGCTGTTCCTGTGGACCTGTGCCTTGAGTTCACCAGGCAGGTCACTTGCAGCAGAAAAGTTGGTCTTACCTCTGGTCCCGAGGCTCAAGTTCGCTGGCGGGGTGCTGCCCGGTGGCAGCAACCAGGAAGATCTGTGCCGCCCCTTCCGGGAGCCTCTGTGCACCAGGGTTCCAGATGGATTTTGGTGTTTTCCTCTGGAATCAGTAATGTGTGCAGAGAGCAGTCTCTTCTGGTTTTGCAGGCGTGTCTGCCTCTCTGAAGGTTTAGCTCTCCCTCCCACGGGATTTGGGTGCAAAGAACTGTTTATCCGGTCTGTTTCCTTCAGGTTCCGGCGGTGTCTCGTAACTTTTTTTTTTACAGTCCAGTCCTTATCCCCCTTCTAGTCCACAATCCAACAGTTCCTTATTTCATTTCTCCTCCCCTGTCTCCAAGAGAATGTATGCCCAGACCTTGCCACAACCTGTGGCCTCAAGTCTTGTGAGGGTTAGGCGCTTCTTCTCTCACTGAAACCAGACCAGGAAGTCCTCTGCTATATTTATGTCAGAGGCTTCATATCAGCTGGTGCATGCTGCCTGTTTGGTGGTTCAGAGTCTGAGAGATCTCAAGGGATCCAGGAGAGATGACACTACTGATCTTCCTATGGTGTCACGCTCCTCCTCGGCTTCTTCCTAACTTTCATGATTTACTTGCAGGTGTCCTTGGCTTCTCTCCATTGGCTGGATGTAAGTATCTGTATCTGACCTTTTGAGCTCTATGTTGGGCCTCTCAGTGGCAGGCATGCGAGGCTCTTCTCTGTAGTACATGAAAGTTCATCATAGCATCAGTAATAGTGTCAGGCCTTGAGGCCTCCCCCTAAATTGGATCCCAATTTGGGCAGCTAACTGAACCTCCATTACCTTTGTGTCTTCTCCAAATTCTTCCCTGCATTTCTTTTATAGGAAAAATACTGGGTCAGAGTTTTTGACTGTGGTATGGCAAACCCATCCCTCCATTTGATGCCGTCTTTTTCCTGGAGGTGGACTCTACAATTTTCCCTTTTCATCTAAGATCCCTCCCTTTGGGTTCTGAAAGTCTCTCACCTCTCACATCTCTGTTTCATTCTGGAGAAATTCCTACATCCTACCTTCTGCAGCTGTCTGTTTCCATTATTTCTGCTGGCCTTTAAGGCTTTACTCCTATTTCCAAACCCTGCCCCAATGGCTCGTCATGTTCCCCCTTTCTATTCCTTCTTCACTCAGGTCCCTCCCTCCCTCCTTCCCCAACTCTATGATTGCTTTCTTCTTGTCAAGTGACATTGAGGCATCCTCACTTGGGACTATCAGCTTGTTAGCATTTAGGAATTCTGTGGATTGTATCCTGGGTATTTTTTACATTTTTGGCTAATATCCACTTAATAGAGAGTATATCCCATGAATGTCATTTTGGGGTCTGAGTTACCTCACTCAGGGTTATATTTCCTAGTTCCATCCATTGTGCTAAAAACTCATGATGTCCTCATTCCTTATAGCTGAATAGTACTCCATTGTATAAGTGAACCACATTTTCGTTACCCATTCTTGTGTTGTGGGACATATTATTTTTCCAGCTTCTGGCTATCACAAATAAGGCTGCTATGAACATAATGGAACACGTGCCCCTGTGGCATGGTGGGACATCTTTTGGGTTTATTTCCAAGAATGGTATAGCTGGGTCCTCAGACCTGTTTCCAATTTTCTAAGGAACCTGTAGTTTGATTTCCTGAGTGGTTGTACCAGTTTGCAATCCCATCAGCAGTGGAGGAGTGTTCCTCTTTCTCCACATCCTGACCAACATGTGTAGTCATCTGAGTTTTAGATCTTGGCTATTCTGATGGGTGTAAGGTAGAATCTCATGGTCATTTTGACTTGCACTTCCCTGATGACTAAGGATGTTGAATATTTCTTTGAGTGCTTCTTGTCATTTGAGATTCCTCTGGTATGAATTCTGATTAGTTCAATTCCCCCATTTCTGATTGGTTTGATTTTTTGGAGGTTAGTTTCTTGATTTCTTTATATATTAACCATCCATCAGAACTGGGGTTAGGGAAGTTTCTCCTAATCTGTAGGTTGTCAATTTGTCTTAGTGACTACGTCCTTTGCCTTACAGAGCTTTCCAGTTTCATGAGGTCCCATTTATTAATCCTTGACTTTAGAGCCTGAACCAATGAAAACGGTGATACAGCCTACCCAAACTTGTGGGACACAATGAAAGCAGTGCAAGAGGGAAATCCATCGTACTAAGTGACCTGGTAAAGAATTTGGAGAGATCCTACACTAGCACCGTTTTTATTGTATATTTTATTTATTTACATTTCAAATGTTATGCCATTTCCAAGTTGCCCCTCCAGAAACCCTCTATCCCATCCTTGCTCCCCTTGCTTCTATGAAGGTGCTACTCCAAACCCCTACCGACTCCCACCTCACAGTCCTGGCATTCCTCTACACTAGGGCATGGAAACTTCACAGGACCAAGGACCTACCATTGATGCCAGATAAAACCCTCCTCTGCTTCATATGCAACTGGAGCCCAGGGCCCCTCCATGTGTACTCTTTGGTTGGTGTTTTAGTCACTGGATGCTCTGGGGTCCATGGTTGGTTGATATTGTTGTTCTTTCTATAGGATTGCAAAACCCTTGAGCTCCTTCAGTCCTGTCCCTAACTCTTCCATTTAGTTCCCCATGCTCAGTCCAATGATTGGTTGTGAGACTGTGAGCATCCCCCTGTGTATTTGTCAGGTTCTGACAGAGTCTCTCTGGAAACATCTATATCAGGTTCCTGTCAGCAATTACTTCTCAGCATCTGCAATATACACTAGCAACTTAACAGCACACCCCAGTGCCCTAGAACAAAAAGAAGCAAACATACCCAAGAGGAGTAGAGGGCAGGAAATAGTCAAACTCAGTACAGAAATCAACCAAATAGAAATAAAGATAATGATACAAAGGATCAACAAAACCAAATGTTGGTTCTTTGAGAAAATCAACAAGATAAATAACCGCCTTGTCAGACTAACTAAAGCGCACAGAGACAGTATCCAAATTAGCAAAATGAAATGAAATGAAAAAGGAGATATAAGAACAGAATTGGAGGAAATTTTAAAAAATCCTCAGTTCCTACTATAAAAGCCTATATTCCTCAAAACTAGAAAAACTAGATGAAATGGATGATTTTCTAAACATATACCGGGTATCAAAGGTAAATCAAGATCAGGTAAACTGTCTAAACAGACCCATATTCCCTAAGAAATACAAGAAATCATTAACAACATATCAACAACAACAACAACAACAACAACAACAACAACAACAACAACAAAACAAACCCAAATGCCTTTAGTGCAGGATTCTACCAAAACTTCAAAGAAGAGCTCATACCAACATTTCTCAAATTATCCCACAAAATAGAAACAAAAGGAACACTACCTAATTCATTCTAAGGAGCCACAATTACTCAGATACCTAAAACACAGAGAGACCAAATAAAGAAAGAGAACTTCATCCCAATTTTGCTTATGAATATCAATGCAAAAATATTCAATAAAATTCCCAGAAACTCAGTCCAAGAACACATCAACACCATCATTCACCACGATAACTTAGTTATGTATATTCTGTTTGGATTTGAACATTTTGTAATTTCTTATTCCCTCTAATTTTGACAGGTATATATCTCTATTGTAATTACAATGTCCTATGCCAATAGATTCTTCTCAAGTAATGGTTAAGAACTGCATTTTTCTCTATGTGAGGAGTCAGCTTAATTCTGTTACTATTTAGAGGTATAATACTCATATTATCATCCTGGGGCCTAGGACCCAAGCAGCCATACATTTTAGCCCTATAAAGATGCTTGTTACAGGTTTTATCTTTTGGAGAAGGACTTATCTAATCAGAAAGTCTTTGGTTATTCCACTGATGTTAAAACTTGTATTACATCATTGGTCCTACCTTTCACAACCAGTTATCAAAAATTTTGCCCAAATTTCACAGGTTTGCATGTTTCAGTAATTACTTTTCTCTCCTTATAGCTTGCACAGGAATCCAATTTCTTAACTGATGCTAGTTTTAATAAATTGATATTTATAGATTCATCTTCCTATTTTATTCTTTTGATAACTTTCTTTATCCTTCTTAACGTTCAACTTTTCAAATATTAAATATTTCCTTGTTGTAGAAGATTAAATGATTTACTCCTAAAATTTGTTAGGCTACCTAAAACAAGTTTTCTGAGGTTACATACTCATATTTTACCAAGCAACATATATTTTTATGTTTTATAGTTCTATTTTCCTTGCATCTAGTATCGACTCCCATTTCATTTCTAATTTACCAAATGGGTTGGTAGGTTTACAATTTTACATTGACCCAAATCCCATGGCGGGGAGAGCTGGACCCTCAGAAGTGCGGACACTCCTGAGAAATCAGAGGAGAATACTCTCTGCCCACATCCCTGACAAGAGGAAATCACCTAGTACCATCTGTGCCCCCTGGGCACAGGGACTTAGGAGCAGTCAGGGACAAGACCTTCCAGTTCCTGCCCACACCTAGAGCTCAAAGACATCCACCAGGAGCACCTACAGTCCTGAGAGTAGAGATAAGATCAACTTTTCTGCTCCAAGTGACCTGTCTGGTGGACTCAGGACATAGAAAGGCAGAAGTCCTCTGGACAGGGCACTTCTAGTTTCTGGCTGTGCCTGGAACTGAACTGATCGCATCCCACAGCTCCCTGCTCCCAAATCACATGGGGGAGAGAGCTGAACGCCCAGAAGTGCAGACAATCCTGAGACTGCAGGACATACTGTCACTTCTGCTCACCATTGACCACATCTCTGGCCCAAGAGGAAACTGCATAGTGCCTCTGGAAACAGGGATATAGGAGCAGTCATCAGCAGGAACCCCCATGGTCCAGGTCTCTGCCCAGAATTGAACTGAACTGAACTGGTCAAACAGCCCCATGCACTCTAATCCTGTGGGGGGCAAGAGTTGGACCCTCAGAAGTGCAGATACTCCTGAAAAATCAGCGGGGAATACTCTCTGCCCACATTCCTGAACCAAGAAGAAATTGCCTAGTGCCATCTGTGCCTCCTGGGCACAGGTACCTGGGAACAGTCAGGGGCAGGAACTGTCACGTTCCTACCCGCACCAAGAGCTGAAAACCAGCCTCCAGGAGCGACTACACACTTGAGAGCAGAACATTCTGTTCCAAGAACCTGCTGAAAGTAAACAGGAAAATAGTTAATAGGATTAACTATTGGGTTTGCCATCAGACATTTCTTGAAAAAATATAAATCCTTTATTATACTCTACATGTGATAGAGGGCTAATATCCAAAATATATAAAGAACTCATGAAGTTAAGAACTTAGACTCCAGATAGCAAAATAACCCTATTAAAAATTTCTCAGCTGAGGAATATCCAATTGCTGAAAAGCACCTAAAGACATGTTCAACATCCTTAGTCATCAGGGAAATGCAAATCAAAACAACCCTGAGATTCCACCTCATATCAGTCAGAATGGCTAAGATAAAAAACTTAGATGGCAGCAGATGCTGGAGAGGATGTGGAGAAATTGGAACACCCCTCCAATGTTGATGGGATTTTAAACTGGTACAACCACTCTGGAAATCAATCTGGAGGTTCCTCAGAAACATGGACATTGCACTACTTGAGGACCCGGCTATACTCATCCTGAGTATATACCTAAAATATTCTTCAACTTAAAACAAAGACACATGCTCCACTATGTTCATAGAAGCCTTATTTATTTACGCCAGAAGCTGGAAAGAAGCCAGTTGCCCTTCAATAGAGGAAAGGATACAAAAAATTTGGTACCTCTTCACAATGGAGTATTACTCTGCAATCAAAAACAATGACTTCATGAAATTCATAAGCAAATGGAATGAACTAGAAAATATAATTCTGAGTGAGGTAACCCAGTCACAGAAAAACACATGGTATGCATTCCACTGATAATTAGATATTAGCCTAAAACCTCATTTACCCAATACACTATCCATAGAACACATGAAGTTCCAAAAAAGGATGACCAAAATGCAGATGTTTCAATCCTTCTTAAAAGGGGGAACAAAAATATTCATAGGACGGCATATGGAGGCAAAGTTTGCAGGAGAGACTGAAGGAACGGCCATTCAGAGCCTGTCCCACATGTGGCCCATACATATACAGCCATCAAAATTAGAGAAGACTGATGAAGCTAAGAAGTGCAGCTGACAGGAACCGGATATAGATCTCTCCTGAGAGACACAGCCAGAGCATGTCAAATACAGAGGTGAATGCTAGCAGGAAACCACTAAACTGAGGACAGGACCTATGTTGGAAGAATTAGAGAAAGGATTAAAATAGCTAAAGGGTCTTGCAACCCCATAAGAACAACAATGCCAACCAGCCAGAGCTCCCAGGGAATGAACCACTATCCAAAGACTATGTACGCACTGACCCATGGCTCTAACTCCATATGTAGCATAGGATGGCCTTGTTGGGCACCAATGGAAGAAGAAGCCCTTGGTCCTGCCCAGGTTGAACCCCCAGTGTAGGGGATTGTCGGGTAGGAAACCAGGAAAGGGAATTACATTTCAAATGTAAATAAAGAAATAACCAATTAAAAAAAAGAAAAACTAAAACTAAGAAAATATGCTTTGCAAAATTGTATATTTAGATAAATGTAATACTTAAAGTATCTTCACTGACAAATTCACTGAATGATATTACCATTAAAACTTATATGACAGTATTTATTGAAAAATGCTCTAGAAATATATAGGATTGACTATTGGGTTTGCCATCAGACATTTCTTGAAAAAATATAAATCCTTTATTATACTACTAAAATTCAAATGGAAGCAATAATTTTACTACAACAAATTTGTATGTAGTAGTAAATTGTCAAGTCACTCAAAGATCAAATATGAAATATAAAGCCACAGAATATTGATGTTTTCACTTGTGGGTGATCTGCAAGTCTGTAGTGTAAGTAAAGTTAGGAATTAAAAAGTACACAGTTATCATGGAAAGTGCACTGTTCTAGTCAGAATTTTGTTTCAGAACAAGTTTTGGGAAGCCTTGACTTGTGGCTGCAACTTCTGAAGTTGTAACATTTTGCTGATCAGAATTGTACATGTAGTCTCAGAAAATGGAGATTTGATTTCACAGCAAATATTATATAACACAATGCAAATTTGTCAAGCAGTGGCTGGAGACAATTGAAAACAGACTGAGATTAAATTCTTTTTTATATTCTTCTTGCTTCTGAATTTCTGTAGAACAAATCAATATGGATAAGATAAAGATCTGCATTTTTATAGAAATATCATCTTCGCCTTAATAACATTTTTGAGACAAATGTGAGGTTTCTGTACTGCGTTTATGAGCTTTCTCTGAATGGAAGTGTGGTATTAAAAATCCTGACAACTGGCCCATATTCAGTTTGATTCAGTTCAACAAATATTCACTGAATGCCATGCAATGTAGAGGGCCTGTCATGTAGAGAAATACTTTGATACGTAAGATATACCATTGTAATTAAGTGTGTATTTTGTTCTATAAAGAGAACTGAAGCATATTTATACACACATAGCAATATCTAATATGTATTTTAGATATATGCTGTGGAGCAACATAGATAATAAAGAGCGTTGAGTCATTCAAACTTGATATGCATCCGTATAAAAGGAACATCTTTGTGGCATATCATTTAACTTCCTGAGCACAGCCCAGAAATTAAAATATTATCTAAGGCACTGCCAGAAAAGCTTTTGCAGTAATAGTAATGAATAAATACATAGTTTAAAATGATGGCTATGTTTTTTTTAATAAATGTACAGTAGAAAGTTGATGTTTTCCTATTTTAACAGTGGTAAGGTAGTTTAGAAAAGCTTGCATTTAGGGGTACTTATGAAGGTCGTCATGGAAACACTATGAAGTGGCAGTTCACACTAACTTAAAGTCTAGAGAGGAAAAAAGGTATGAGAATGATATAGAAGACAGTGTATGGCCTAAAATTACAAATAGGATGTAGTTAAGAAACTCACTTGAAGGCAATCAGCAGATAGAGAAAGCAAAAACAAGGAAACTCATGTAACTCTGGATAGTATCCCTGCAGAGAAGATAGGAATAATGACAAGTTCATAGATAGGTTAACGAAGACCAGGAGCATTTTATCAAGGAAGATCAAACTTCAGGAGTAGAAGGCGAATTATTTGTGTGTATCTTTGTTTGAATGAAACACCTAATCAATTTCACTAACTTCAATATCTATTTGCAGGTGTGGAGTGAGACAAAGGAGAAAACTCCCTGTACTTTTTAAGGTTGTTCTTTATATCCTCTTTAAAGCCCCCTATCATCTTCATGAGATGGGGTTCTAGGTTATAGTCTTACTTGTCAGGTGTATTTGTGAATCCACAGATTGCAGTGGTGGGAGACTGGCTTCTAATGTGCCAAATTGCATTGGGTTTTGTTGATTATTTTCTTGGGCTTACCTCTTGCCATCTGGTTATCTCTGGTATTAATTAGCCCAGATGTCTCTGACTGGAGCCTGCCCCTCCTTGGGGGCAGGTAGAGCTCTGTGGCATGGGTTAGAGCATACCTCCTGAGAGGCACTCAGTGCTGTCTCTGGTTAAGGTGGGCCTCTTTTGTGTGTGGTTAGAGCTGGATACCTGTGTTCCTTCTTAGAGTAGAAATCCTGTGTTCCTGGTTAGGGATAACCCCTTGAGCCACAGTCAGGCTTTGGGTTCCAGGGGCAGGATCTGCCCCAGTTGCAGATGGAGGTGAAAACCAGAAAGACTGTGCCCCTCAATAAGCAGACACCGTATTTCTCTGCTTACCGTAACCTCCTGAACAATAGGAAGGCAATGCTGTGTGGGATGTATAGGCCCCCAATTTTGCCTGATTGGAGTAGCAGACCTGAAGGAAGATGAAACTCAGGCAGGGGGTAGGTCCTCTGTCATTTGAGCTTTGTGGGAGTTCCAGCTGGCATGGGTATTTGAGTGGAAATCTCACCTGTGTCCCTGGTTATTGATGACCTCCTAGGAGACAAGCAGGCTGTAGGGTGTGAGAGGGTATTGGGCTTAACTATTCAGTTCAGGTGGAGAAGCAGACAAGAAGAACGCTAATTGTTTTTATATCTTCAAATTAAACTAATATCTGATCATAGATATCATATGTCTACTATTTTCGAGTAGCATAGTTATTAATAATTACAAAAATTTAAGTAAAGATATGTTATTTGTCATTCCTTTAATATTAAAATTAGAAAAATCTGATCATTATTGAATGTGACAATAGATTCCTCCCTCGAAGTCATAAAATTTGAATTACTAAAATCATATAAAATAAAATAAAATATAAAACATAAAATACAAAAGATAAAAATTAAAATATTAAATATAAAATGAGGGGACTCAAGCTAGTGTGGGTAACAGAATGGATCTGTGCCTCCAGATCTCTATCTTCTACACTGCAATAATTCTAAGCAGAGTGAATGATTGAAGGGTTGTTTGTACTTCACACAGAATGGTATTTGATTCACAATAAAGCTAACAAGTAGATTTTTCTTATTGTCTTACGACTTGAAAACAAAATGAATTTACTCACTTTAGATGTTTTCCTTTCTTTTTGCCTACCTAGCCTTTTCACTCTTCCTGAGTTATTTGTGTTATCTATAATATTGTAACATTTTATAATTTTTAAGTCAAAGCTTAGACAATTTTGTTCTCTATGATCTTGATATATTTCCTCAAAAAACTATCATAATTTTTGCCACTTCATTTTAAAAACGGTTAGACGACTTCTTGGCCAAATGCCTTATAATTTATATAACTTATGTTTTAATCTGACATCTTAAAAACATTTTAACCAACATTTTTAGAACCTATATAACAGGATCAGAGTGAGGTCATAGTCACTCCCATATGCTATTCATTTAAAAATAATTGATGTGCAAATTGCATTCTATTTAAATGTAGGAGCATGAACTCAAATCTCAGCTTCCCTTTTCCAACTGCAAATTCAAAATTGTTCTGATTTTTAGATAGCCCTAACACAACATTCTTCAGTCTGGCCTAGGTTGTTTAAAAGATAGAGTGAGAGACCTTTCATGTTATTCTCATTGAAAGGAGGTTTCTGTACCATCGTCACCCACAGAAGTTAAGAAAGTCTTAGACATCTTGAATCAAGTGTGTCAGCCCTACAGACATTTACATATGTTATTATGGAAGCTTGGTCATAAAATGCCTCAGAGCTTTCACTTTGTGGACTGGAGAATAAGAAAGTCTTATAATTTCCCATAGAAAAATTGTCCATAGACAAATAATCCTTGTCCAGGGAAGTCTAAGCTTCCTAGAGACGTTTTGTGTGGGATTGGTTTTCTTAGCACTGGCTGCTAACAGTATAACTTACCCACCACCTGAGAGAGCAGCCTTGTGCAGTTAGGTCTGTTGAGCATTGAGATCAATGCAGCAATTGTTAACATTTGACTATAACTCGGAGCAGATACTGTGTATCATCTTCTCTGCTAAGACTTTTTCTTAAAGATTACCCATAATATTCTGAAGAATATTAAGTTTTGTATTTAGTTTTCAAATTAAGAATATTTCTCAATTAAGAATAAATTAGCAAGTCTATTTCAACTTATACCATATAGAATTGTGATTTCTAAATTTTGTTTTTTTTTCTGTTTTTTTTATATTTTTTATTTAATCTTTTATTAAAATTCCAGATTTTATTCCCCTCCTGGTCCATGCTCTGACTATTCCACATCCTATACCTTGTCCTTGCCTTCTGACTCCATGAGAATGTACCCATCCCCCACAACCACTCCACCAGACCTCTAAACTTTGATATACAGCCAAGAAAATGTTAATCAAAACTTTCAAAGTGCTGCATGTGTATGAACATGTACATAGCAGCTTTATTCACAAAACCTAAAGAGTTTCTGCAATTCCAATAATTTTCAGTGTTTGAATGCATATACAGAATGGAGCAACTACACAAAATTTTCATAAAGATGTTTGGTAATTATCAATTCCAAAAACATTATTTTTGACTTATGATGAATTTCACTCATACAATTAGGATTGCAGAAAACTTCTCAGCAACTAAGTGATTTAAGGGTTCTTCTCTCTTGATTTGAAAGAATGAAATCTGTACTTCCGAAAGGATGAATTTTATAACTGAGTATTTCATTAGAGGGAGCTTAAAAGAAAGAAAGAAAAAATAAGTTGATTTCCTGTATAGCAAGAAAGGACTGGCATCTCACAGAATGTGTAGTTTGACATTTTTTAATTAGACTAATGGGAAAAAGTGAGGTGCTAAATAAAGGTGACTCATTAATTTAATTTTTAATTACATTGTCATGTATAGCTTCTTGATAAGGGTAAAAGAAAACTGAAATTAAGGGGTTTGCAAACCCATAGGAAGAATGGCAATATCATCCAACCAGACACCCCAGAGATCCCAGGGACAAAACCACCAAAAACAGTGTACACACGGAGAGACCCATGATTCCAACTGCATATATAACAGAGTATGGCATTGTCTGGCATCAATTGGAAGAGAGGCGTGTGTGTACTCGTGTGTGTGTGTGTGTGTGTGTGTGTGTGTGTGTGTGTGTGTGTGTGTGTGTTTCTTTTTTTAAAATATATTTTCTTAGTGAAAATAATTTTTCCACACAAGGTATTCTGGTTGCATCCTTCTATTCTGCCCCATTCCTCCCCACCTTTCCTCACATCTTGATCCCACATAGTTTCTGCCTTTCTATCTTTACACAGTCACAGAAGGCAGAATATAGTTATGTATACTGTGCACAGATTTAAAAATGAAGAAAATGAATAGTTTTTAGCACAAAATATAAGTAGTTGTTGAAAATAGATATCTAAATATCTGAGGTGATCTACACTTTACAAATGTCCCCAAATGACACAATATATCACATGAAAATATTCAGTGGTTGCCTAGATGACAGAAGTGACCATGATGCATATTTTACTACAAAACAATAAAAAACACTACCACATATAATAACTCAGTTTTTGCTTGGAAGAATAACGTAACTGGGTGACATATCTCTCCTTACTCAAATCCCGTGGGAGAGAAAGCTGGCTTCTCAGAATTGTGGACAATCCTGAGAGCACAGGTGAGATCACCACTTCCATTCACATTCCTGGCCCAAGAAGAACTCTCCTGGAAACCTCTGGACACAGGAAACAAGGAATAGTCTGGGACAGGATCCTTCTGGTTTCTGCCTGCTCTCAGAGCTGATACTCTGACACAGATCTTTGTACCCAGATCTCACTGGGAGGCAGCCAGGGTCCAGAAGTGCTGACACACAGATGTACAGGACAGTCAAGCCACTGTCAGAAACAGCAAGACTAACTAACACCAGAGATAAGAAGATGGGAAGAAGCAAGAGCAAGAACATAAGCAACAGAAACCAAGGTTACTTGGCATCATCAGACCAAGTTCCCCCACTACAACAAGCACTGGATACACCAACACAATGTAAAAGAAAGATTTTGATTTAAAATTACAACTCATATTGGTGTTAGAGGACTTTTTGAAGGACGTAAATGACTCCCTTAAAGAAATACAGGACAACACAGGTAAAAAGGTAGAAGCAATTAAAGTGGAAACAGGAAAATCCCTTAAAAAATTACAGGAAAACACAATCAAACAGGTGAAGGAATTCAACAAAACTATCCAATATTTAAAATGTAAATAGAAACGATAAAGAAATCACAAACGGAAACAACCCTGGAAATTGAAAACTTGGAAAGATATCAGGAGCCATAGATGCAAGTAGTAACAACAGAATACAAGAAGTAGAAGAAGCTTGGGGCAGAAGATGAAATAAAAATACATTGGCACAATCATAGAAGGAAATGCAAACCACAAAAATCTCCTAAACCAAATTATCCAGGAAATGCAGGATAAAATGAGGCAGTCAAACCTAAGGATAATAAATATAGAAGAGAGCAAATACTCCCAATTTAAATGGCCAGTAAATATATTCAATAAAATTATAGAAGAAAACTTCCCTAAGCTAAAGAAAAAGATTCCATAAACATACAAGAAGCCTTCAGAACTCCAAATAGATTGGACTAGAAAAGAAATTCCCCCTGTCACATAAGAGTCAAAACACCAAATGAACAGATCAAAACAACAACAACAACAACAACAACAACAACAACAACAACAACAACAAAAGAATAGTAAAAGCAGTAAGAGAAAAAGGTCAAGTAACATATAAAGGCAGACCTATAAGAATTACACCAGACTTCTCACCAGAGAATATGAAAGCCAGAAGATCCTGAGCAGATGTCATGCAGACCCTAATAGAACACAAATGCCTAAGTTACTATATAGAGCAAAACTCTCAATTCACATAGATGGGAAAACCAAGATATTCCATGACAAAACCAAATTTACACAATATGTTTCCACAAATGAAGTCCTTCAAAAAAATAATAGATGGAAAATTCCAAAACAAAGAGGGAAACTACAACTAGAAAAAGGTGGAAAGTAATCTAATTTAAACTAACCCAAAAGAAGATAGCCAACAAATATAATTACACCTCAAACAACAAAAATAACAGGAAAAATAATCATTGTTTCCTAATATTTCTCAATATCAATGGACTCAAATCTCCAATAAAAAGAAGTAGATTAACAGACTGGATAGGCAAAGGGAACCCAGCATTTAGCTGCATATAAGAAACACACCTCAGTGACAAAGACAGAAACTACCTCAGAGGAAAGGATGGAAAACAAGTTTCCAAGCAAATGGTCCCAAGAATAAGATGGGGTAGGCATTCTAATATTGAAAAAAATTGAATTTCAACCAAAAGTTATCCAAAGAATGTAAACAAAGGACTATTCATATTCATCAAAAGTAAAACCCCACTAATATGAACTCTCAATCTTGAATGTCTATGCTCCAAATGCAAGGGCACCAACATTCATAAAAGAAACCTTACGAAAATTCAAAGCATACATTGCAACTCATACAATAATAGTGGGTACCTTCAACACTCCACTCTCATAAATGGACAGATCGTGGAAACAGAAACTGAAGAAAGACACAGAGAAACCAAAAGAGGTTCTGAACCAAATGGATCTAACAGATAGCTATAGAACATTTCATCCTAAAACAAAAGAAAATAACTTCTTTTAAGCACCTCTTTGGTAGTTCTCCAAAATTGGCCATACAGTCAGTCACAAAACAGGCCTCAATAGATGCAAGAAGATTGAAATACTCCCATTCATCCTATCAGATCACCACATACTAAGGCTGATATTCAATAAGGATGAAATCTACAGAAAGGACACATACACATAGAAGATGAATAATACTCTACTCTATGATAACTTGGTTAATAAAGAAGTAAAGGAATGGAAGACTTTTCAGTTTTAATGAAAATGAAGGTACAACATGCCTAAACTTATGGGACAAAATGAAAGCTGTGCCAAGAGGGAAACTCATAGTTCTGAGGGCCTCCAAAATGAAACTGAAGAGAACATAAACTAGCAGCTTGACAGCACACCTAAAAGCTGTAGAACAAAAGGAAGCAAACATACTCCAGAGAAATAGATGGCAGGAAATAATCAAGTGCAGGACTGAAATCAGCCAAGTAGAAACAAAAGGAACTATGCAAAGAATCAATGAAACAAGGATTGGTTCCTTGAGAAAATCAGCAAGATATATAAACTCTTGTTTATCTCCAGACTAACCAGAGGTCAAAGAGAGAGTATCCAAATTAACCAAATCAAAACTGAAAAGGAGACATAACAACAGAAACTGAGAAAATTCAAAAGATCATCAGATCTTATTACAAAAGCCTATACTCAACAAAACTCGAAAATCTGGAGGAAATGGACAGTTTTCTACACAGATAGCAGGAACAAAAGTTAAATCAGAATCTGATAAACCATCTAAACAGTCCCATAGCTCCTAAAAAATAGAAGCAGTCACTAATATCTCAAAAAAAAAAAAAAAGGCCAGGACCAGATGGATTTAGTGCAGAATTCTATCAGACTTTCATAGAAAACCTAATAACAATACTGTCCAAACAATTACACAAAATAGAAACAGAAGGAACACTACTTAATTCGTTCTTAGAAACCCCAATTATGCTTATACCTAAGCCACACAAAGACTGGACAAAGAAAGAGTACTTCCCAATTTCCCACATGAATATCAATGTAAAATTACTCAATGAAATTCTCCCAAACCAAATCTAAGAACAAGTCAAAAGAATAATCCATTGTGATCATTGGGCTTCATCCCAGGGATGCAGGTATGGTTTAATATATGGAAATCCATTAATGTAATCCACTGTATAAACAAATTCAAAGAAAAAGACCACTTCTTCATAGTAAAAGTCTTGGAAAGATCAGGAATTCAAGACCCATACTTAAACATAGTAAAAACAATATACAGCAAATCGGTTGCCAACATCAAACTAAATGGAGAGAAACTTGAATCAATCCCACTAAAACCAGGGACTGAACAAGGCTCACCACTCTCTCCTTACCCATTCAATATAGTACTTTAAGTACTAGCCAGAACAATGGACAACAAAAGGAGGTCAAAGGAATAAAATTTGGAAAGGAAGAATTCAAAATATCGCTATTTGTAGATGATATGATAGTATACTTAAATGCCACCAAAAGTTCCACCAGAGACCTACTAAGCCCGATCAGCAACTTCAGCAAAGTGACTGGTTATAAAATTAACTCCAAGAAATCAGTATCCTTGTTATACTCAGAGGATAAACAGGCTGAGAAAGATATGAGGGAAATGCCACCATTCACAATAGTTATAAATAATATAAACTACCTCTGTGTGGCTCTAACAAAGCAAGTGAGAGATCTGTATGATAAGAAATTCAAGTCTCTGAAGAAAGAAATTGAAGAAGATCTCAGAAGATGGAAAGATCTCCCATGCTCAAGGATTGGCATGATGAATATTGGAAAAATAGCCATCTTGTCGAAAGCAATCTAAAGATTCAGTGCAACCCCCAACAAAATTCCAACACAATTCTTCATATAGGGAGAAAGAGCATTTTCCAAATTCGTTTGGAATAACACAAAAAAAACAGGATAGCAAAAATTATCATCAAGAATAAATGACCTTCTGGGAAACTCACCATCCCTGACCTCAAGCTTCATTACAGAACAATATTGATAAAAACTCTATGGTATTGGTACAGAAACAGGCAGGTACATCAATGGAATAGAATTGAAGACCCATACATAAACCCATACACCTATGGTCACTTGATCTTTGAAAAAGGTGCTAAAACCATCTAGTGGAAAAAAGATAGGACTTTGAAAAAATAAATGGTTCTGGTTCAAATGGAGGACAGCATGCAGAAGAATTTAAATCGATCAATCCATTCTTACAGCACTGTACAAAGCTCAAGTCCAAGTGGATCAAGGATCTCCACATAAAACCAGACACACTCAAACAAATAGAAGATATATTGGGAAGAGCCTCGAGCACATGGGCACTGGGGAAATTTTCCTGAACAGAACAACAATGGCTTATGCTCTAAAATCAAGAATCAACCAATAGGACCTCATAAAATTGCAAAGCTTCTGTAAGGAAAAGTACACTATCATTGGGACAAAATGGCAACATCAGATTGTGAAAAGATCCTTACCTATCCTACATCTGATAGAGGGCTAATATCCAATATATATAAAGAACTGAAGATGTTAGACTCCAGAGAATCAAATAAGCCTATTAAAATGGGGTACCGAGCTTAACAACAAATTCTCAACTGAGGAATATCAAATGCCTGAGAAGTACCTAAATAAAATGTTCAACATCCTTAGTCATCAGGGAAATGCGAATCAAAAAACCCCTGAGATTTCAAGTCACATCAGTTTGAATGACTAAGATCAAAACTCAGGTGACGACAGATGCTGGCGAGGATGTGGAGAAAGAGGAACACTCCTCCATTGTTGGTGAGATTGCATTTTGGTACAACCATTCTGGAAATCAGTCTGGAGTTTCATCCTAAAATTGGATATAGTAATACCTGAGGACATGAGGAGTGGTAGCTGCTATACCACTCCTGGGCACATACCCAAAAGCAGCTCCATCATATAACAAGGACCCATGCTCCACTATGTTAATAGCATTCTATTTGTAGTAGTCAGAAGCTAGAAAGAACCCAAATGTCCTTCATCAGAGGAGTGAATACAGAAAATATGGTACATCTACACAATGGAGTACTACTCAGCTATTAAAAACAGGGACTGTATAAATTCATAGACAATTAGATTTAATTAGAAAATATCATCCTGAGTGAGATAATTCAATTCCCCCCCCCCAAAAAAAAACAGTCATGGTAGGCACTCATTGATAAGTGGATATTAGTCCAAAAGATTGATTTACCCAAGATACAATCCACTGACCACTTGAAGCTCAAGAAGAAGGATTAACAAAATGAAGATGCTTCAGTCATTCCATTCGTAAAATATGGAACAAAAATATTAATAGGAGGAGATATGGAGACACAGTTTGGAGCAGAGACTGAAGGAACGGCCATTCAGAGCATGCCCCACCTGGGGATTCACTCTATATACATACGGCAACCAAACATGGACAAAATTGCTGATGCCAAGAAGTGCATGCTGACAGGAGCCTGATATAGTTATTTCCTGAGAGGTTCAGCCAGAGCATGGCAAATACAGAGGCGATTGCTAATAGCCAATCATTGAACTAAGTACAGGGTCCCCATTGGAGGAGTTAGAGAAAGGATTGAAGGAGCCAAAGTGGCTTCCAACCCTATAAGAACCACACCACCAACCAACGAGAACTCTGAGGAACTAAACCATGGCTCCGGCTGCAGAGGATGGCCTTTTTGGTCACCAATGGGAGAAGAACTTCTTGGTCCTACCAAGGCTGAACCCTCCAGTGTAGGGGAATATCAGGGCAATGAGGTGGGAAGGGGTTGTTGGATGGATGGTAGAACTCCCTTATGGAAGAATTGAGATGGGGGACTGGGTAGGGCATTTAAGGATGGGAAACCATGAAAGGGTATAACATTTCAAATGTTAATGAATTAAAAAATCCAATAAAAAAGAAAAAAGAATATAACTTCATATGCAGAAATACTCAACTAAAAAATTCAGTGTATATCTGTATATCTTTCTTAAATATACATATTACTATTTCTTATATTAATTAATATATAAATTGAAACTGTTAATGAAAGAAATGTATATTTTCATTAGATGTAGGCTTTATATATTGCACATAAGATGTGGTGCTAGAAAATAATTATTTATATCAACTAGAGTAGTTGTCAAAGCAACCAATGATGAATTCAATTGTGTTATATATATATATATATATATATATATATATATATATATATTACATGCATTACTCTCTTAAAATTCTTACTAAAAGAGCTGAAAGTAAAATGCTTCCAATGGTATCAAGGTTATACTAAGTGTTCTACATTGAGAAATTAATTTGACAGATGTTAAACTTATTTTGTTGCAGAAACATTGAAACCATGATATTCAAATTTCAAAAAGAAAAGTGCAAGGTCCTTTACAAAATCATAACACATGACCATATACTTATATATGTATGAGAGTGGTTATATTATTTGAGTCCAACTGGTATAAACAGTGACAGATTGTTGAGTTTCCTGTTATTACTATTTATTTCCCTTGTGAATAACTGTTGTTCTGGTAATGTATTCATTCTGATTGAATTCTACCTCTGGGAGATCTACTTCACATGGTGATTATGGCAACATGTTAGGATATATGCTAGGAAGGAAAGAACTTTAAATTTATCTAGTTTAACTGCATAGGGAGAATTTCATTTAAAATACATGTATTCCATGGCACAATGATTATATTTTTGATGTTTTTTCAGTGCACTTTTTACATGAAACATAACATTCTATGACTTTAATTTCAAGAAATTAATGTACTAACCTTAATGAATGTTGATAAAAATCCCAGAATATAAACAATAAATTCTTACTACCTTTTCCTGCAGTAGCTCTCTTGCCTTAGATACATTTAGTCCATAATATCTCATTTCTTTTCTAGGTAATATTTATCAGTTAGATACATAAATATTATACTACTTAATAGAAAAATATGATTTTGTCTATACTGTGTTAAATAACATTGATATTGATATGAATCTCTTATGTCCTAAATTTAGATTCACAAAATATCAAACATAAATTTGAAAAGGTCAGTATATAATGATTTTTTGGTCTAAATCTGTGAAGATTCATTTTTGAGACGGAGTGGCTGGGAATTACATGCTAGAATTATCTTACTTTCTGATTTTTGACACTTGGAGAGTAAAGAATGGAATTTCTTGCTCTCCAATGCTTTTACTATGTGGAACTTAAGACTCCATAAAAGAATTCGACAAGAGCATTTTTGTAATCATGGCACAGTGTCTAAATTAAGGTAGTTACAATGTTTACTTTGACACTTGAAAAGTACTTTACTAATTAAAGAAAATAAATAAATAATATATATATTCCAAAAAAGGTATTTTGAAAGATTTTTGAAAGATTTTAGTTGTTGTGATTTTGTATGAAAAATTAAGAAAATAAGTATATGTTATACATTATATATAAATATGTAAATATATATTTTTTTCAAGAAAATTCTGTAACTTTCATGAAGTTAAACATGATTGGGATCCACAGCAATTTTACTCTGGGAACCAAATTCATATACAATGAATTTTGCTAAATAAACCCACATTCAATCATTCTTTTTATCGTGCTTTTTAAACAAATACATACGATCTATAATTTTGAAAATTGAGACTTTTGAAATATTTTTCTATATTTAGTTAAAATATATTACTGTTCAGTGGTTTTTTATCAGAGTGCAACTTTGATAGAATTTTAGAATATATTTAAACAATTATAATTGACACATGGTAACTGTTCTGAGGGAAACTGTTTCGTACTTCTGTGCATGAATAATTCCGACTCTAGTGACAAGTTTTGAGAATACTGTATATTTGTATGTAATTCAGACATGTTGAAATATACATATTACATTCCACAAGTAATTTTTAACATTTAAAATATTGTCTTAAGAACATAAACACGAGCTCTTCCTTACGTGCATGTAGCCCTAGAATACTAAAACTAGATATCACAGGGGCCTCGGGTAAACCCAAATGTGACTGTCCTAATGAAAGAATACAGAGGCAAAACGACTCCTACTGTCTTTCTCCTACCTATAGTTTTCCAAACAGAGATGAACTCAATGGAAAACTCCAATTTAGATTCTCTCTCTCTCTCTCTGAGGATGAATGAACAAGGCAGCATAACTGTAGGAGAATATCAACAGGAAATATTTCATTTATTTTTTTAATTAATTATGATCAGGCATGAGAGAAAAATACATTACAGAATAGCCTTCACACACCCCTTCTCTCTCTCTCTCTCTCTCTCTCTCTCTCTCTCTCTCTCTCTCTCTCTCTCTCTCTCTCCTGTTTTCCCCTGTTTGCTAGTATTCTTGAAATATGATATCATTCCTATAAATAGGGGGGTACATAGTATCTTCACTATGCTGAGTACATTTCTTTTTTTCCTTTTTTTGGAAATATTTTTATATTTACATTTCAAATGTTATCCCCTTTCCTGGTTTCTCATCCATAAACCTCATATACAATCCTCACTCCGCATTCTTAAATGAGAGTGTTCCCCAACTCAACCACCTACCCTTTCGCACCTCTCTGCCCTGACATTCCCCTACACCAGCGGATCCAACCTTGGCAAGACTAAGGGCTTCTCCTCCCAATGGTGCCTAACAATGCCATCCTCTGCAGCTGGAGCCATGGGTCTGTCCATGTGTACTCTTTGGATAGTAGTTTAGTCTCTGGGAGTTATGATTGGTTTGGATTGTTGTTCTTATGGGGTCGCAAGCCCCTTTAGCTCCTTCAATCCTTTCTCTAACTCCTCCAATGGGGACCCTGTTCTCTGTTCAATGGTTGGCTGTGAGCATTCGCCTCTGTATTTGTCAAGCTCTGGCTGAGCCTCTCTATACATAGCTGTATGAGGCTCCTGTCAGCATGCACTACTTGACATCAGCTATATTGTCTGGATTTGGTGGCTGTATGTATATGGGTTTGATCCCCAGGTGGGCACGTTCTGAATGGCCATTTCTTCAGTCTCTACTCCAAACTTTGTCTCCATCTCTCCTTCTCTGAATACTTTTGTTCCCCCTTTTTCAAAAGGACTGAAACATCCGCACTTGGTTGTTTTTGTTGTTGAGCTTCATGTGGTCTATGGATTGTATCCTGGGCAATCTGAGCTTATGGGCTAATATCCACCTATTAGCGAGTACATCCATGATTATTTCTTTGTGATTGGGTTACCTCATTCAGGATAATATTTTCTAGATCCATCCATTTTTCTATAAATTTCATTAAGTCATTGTTTTTAATAGCCGAGTGGTACTTCATTGTGTAGATGTACTACATTTTCAGCTGTTGAAGGGCATCTGGGTTCTTTCCAGCTTCTGGCTATTATAAATAAGGCTGCTATGAACATAGTGTCCTTGATCTATGTTGAAGCATCTTTTGGGTATAAGCCCAGAGTGGTATAACTGGGTCCTCAATACTATATCCAATTTTCTGATGAACCTTCAAACTGATTTCCAGAGTGTTTGTACCAGCTTGCAATCCCACCAACAATGGAGGAGTGTTCTGCTTTCTCCACATCCTCGCCAGCACCTGCTGTCGCCAGAATTTTTGATCTTAGCCATTCTCACTGATGTGAGGTGGAATCTCAGGGTTGTTCTGATTTGCAATTCCCTAATAACTAAGGATGGTGAACATTTCTCTAGGTACTTCTCAGACATTTCATATTCCTCACTTGAGAATTCTGTGTTTACCTCTGTACCCTAATTTTTAATAAGGTTATTTGATTCTCTGGAGTCTAACGTCTTGAATTTTTTGTATTTATTGGATATTAGCCCTCTATCAGATGAATGATTGGTAAAGATCTTTTTGCAATCTGATGGTTGCCATTTTGTCCTAATGATAGTGTTCTTTGCCTTACAGAAGCTTTACAATTTTATGAGGTAATGTCTGTCGATTCTTGATTTTAGAGCGTAAGTCATTGGTGTCCTGTTCAGGAAATTTTCCTCAGTATCTATGTGTTTGAGGCTCTTCCCCACTTTTTCTTCTTTTAGTCTGAGTTTTTCTGGTTTTATGTGGAGATCCTCGATCCATTTGGACTTGAGCTTTGAACAGGGCAGGAAGAATGGATCAATTTGCATTCTTCTTCATGCTGACCTCCAGTTGAACCAGAACCATTTGTTGAAAATACTATCTTTTTTCCATGGGATGGTTTTAACTCTTTTGTCAAAGATCAAGTGACCATAGGTGTGTGGGTTAATTTCTCAGTCTTCAATTCTATTCTTTTGATCTATCTGCCTGTTTCTGTATCAGTTCCATATAGTTTTTATCACTATTGCTCTGCAATATTGCTTGAGGACAGTTATGGTGATTCCCTGAGATGTTCTTTTATTGTTGAGATTGTTTTTGCTATTCTGGGTTTTTTGTTATTCCAAATGAATTTTCAAATTGCTCTTTCTAACTCTATGAAGAATACAGTTTGAATTTTGATGGGGATTACATTGAATCTGTAGATTGCTTTTGGCACGTTGGCCATTTTTACAAAGAGAGACTATTAGATTATTAACTGAGAAAGAGGCTAGAATAAGATTAATATTTTTTCTCCATCTTTATTAACTTGGGTATTTTTTATTTACATTTCGATTGTTATTCCCTTTCCCAGTTTCTGGGCCAACATCCTCCTAACCCCTCCCCCTCTCCTCCTATATGGGTGTTCCCCTCCCCATCCTCCCCCCATTACTGCCCTCCCCCCAACAATCACGTTCACTGGATATTTTTAAAAAGTGCAAACAATTATGCAGGGTTTTGACTCTGAATGCTACATATAAGGGGGTTAAGAGCTAAGAACAATCGCCACAGTTAGGAAAAAGTGTTTTCTAAGTTTAATCAAGCAGAATAGAGCTAAGGATATTTGTCTATGATCTGAAGTGGAAAATTCTGCACAAATTTCAAAATGATAACTTCAAATGCATAAACCTAAACTAGGGACATGTAAGAAAACAAAGTAATAGATGATCGCTTAAAAATAACAGTAGTTTTGAGGTGCCATTTATATAGTCTCAAATAACACATAACTAGTCACAGGGAAACCATCTATAGATAATTCAAATGTAATTGTTGTAGCATAAATATATCTATGACTGCAGTTTTTTTTTAAATTACCTTTTGGCATATAAGATAAAAATAGAAAATTAATTAATCTCTAGACAGTATTCTATTTTCAGAATTTGGCTTATTATTCTAAAATTAATTTTAAAATCCTCACTGAAAATATGAAAAATTGGTACTCTAGAGACAATTGATGCTACACCATATAAATTCTAAAGGAGAAAAAAGAAGGTAGTCACATTTTAAGTATATAATTGCAAGAAAGTACATTAAAAGCAATATTGAATTTTGACAGGATTTCTGTCAAACTATTACTATTATTTCTGTTAAACTATTACTATACTATTCAGCAAACTGGGCAATGAATAAGTAAGAATGTAATATTGTATTAGGAAACTTCTGAGTATGGAATGAACAAATTCAACACATCTTAGTACTGAATTATAAATTATGACTAAGAGGTGACTATCCCTTTGACAACAAACTTTTAATGGTTGCTTCATTGGCTTCAAAACAACTAAAAATTATCAATATAACTACATTACGTTAAAAAATTATGTGTTGAACTTACTTATATAGAATCATGTATAAAGCTTTATTTATGTGTAAAACTTATGTATAACAATCGTTATGTGTTTTTTCTAAAGCATTGACAAATCATTAAAACTTTTTTAATAATGTATGTTATTATAAAGTGTATAAATAGCAGTCGTAAATTAGTAGATATACCTTTCACAAGATTTATTCTTGTTATTTTTCATATAAACAAAGTTATTTGGAAAAGAGAAAGTTTTAAAAATAAAAAAATATACAAAAATTATTTTTGGGCTTGTTCATTTTGTTCCACTTTCTCATTCTGTAACATAATGAATTTATATATTGTAGTGTTTAATAACATAAATAACACACTACCCAAAGAGTACTTCCAAACAAAATTGTAATATAAATATCATACTTAAAAATCAATATTATTATTTAAATTTACATGGGCGTCTATTTGAGGCACTAGGAATCAAATGCTAATGTGCCCTTCTAGCCTTGGTACATAAATAAAATGTATGAATATTAAAATAAAATATGTGGTGAGTTAGTTTACTTATTCAAGACAATATCACATGAGTTGTCTAAAATTGTGCTTACATATAGCAAAAATTTTTTCAAAATGTGAACCTTCAGTTTAACACCATCAACGATACCATAATTCTCTCAATATTTGTATAAATGTTCCTCCTAGCCATTGTTAAGACTGTTTTAGAATGAGATTCATTCTCATATTATGCTAGTATTTATTAAATTATCTTGTATGCCAACAGCTATAAGGAAGTCACATTCAGCCTCCAGATAGAGGCTTCAAAATGTTAACCCTATTTATGACATTAATTTTTTATTTGGAGTACTTAGCAAACATTACTTCTTATATTTCCAAATACTTTCTGCAAGAACGACACTGCAAGCCAGACTCACAAAGACAGTGATTTACATCAGTACTTAATGTAAGTAAATAGAGAAAATCTTACAAATGTTTTCCATTAATGAGAAATATTTCAAAATAGACTCTGTATATTTATTTTGTTTTTGTAGTTTTTGTGCATGTGTTTGTTTTGCCTTCATGCTGGCCAGTGTGGCAGCATATAGAGAGCTCCTGGGGGCTGAAATGTGTTATTGTATCCCCTAGAACGGCTTGGTCCACTTTCTGGCCTTGTTTGTGTTTTTGAAAGAGGCCTTCACTGCATAGCCCAGACAGCAATCCCATTGGCAAGCTTTTGGTCTCAGCCTCCCTGGCTATGGGATTATAGGCATACACTACTGCGCTGTAATTTTTTTTAATTTTTATTTTATCTTTTTTTTTAGGAAAATGAATTTTGTTTCCTTTTGTTAGCCTTTTTAAAGGTGTTAATAAGGTATAAATAAAACCTGAAAGTCATTTATTTCATTCCAATTATTAAAATTGTTAAGACCTTGTTTTCTCACTTATTGTTGTAAACATTCATTAGGCAAGTCATTTTTAAAATTATTTTCATTGTAAACAAAATTTAATCCAAAGTTTTCATTACTTTATTCTTCATATTTTATTTGTTATAACCGGAGCCCAGAAATTAAACCACGTCTCATACAAAACGTAAGTCTTTAATTTTTTACATAGTTGTGCTGAATACTTAAACATTGTATAGTTAGTTATTTATTGGTTTGTTTCTGTCCCAAATACTGGTCCTTCCCACTCCCCTTTCACAGAGTCCATCCCCTTATCTTTCCTCCCCTTTTCCTCTGAGAGGGTGCCTCCCTTGGGCATCCCCCAACCCTGGCCCCTCAGATCTCTGCAGGCTTAGGCATATCCTTGCCAAGTGAAGCCAGACAGTGAAGCAGTGTTAAAAAACAGAATCCACAGTCAGATTACAGATTTAGAAACAGCCTTTGCTCCTGTTGTTGGGGGGCTCACAAGGAAATTGAGCTTAATATCTGCTACGTCCTTGGTCCCAGCCCACTTATACTCTTTGTTGGTCTTTGGTTGATGACTTAGACTCTGAGACCTCCCACGGGTCCAGGTTAGTTGACTCTTTTGGTCTTCAGGGCCTTCAATCTTTTTCCAACTTTTCCAAAAGAGTCCGCAATTTCTGTCCAATGTTTGGTTGTGGGTGTCTGCATCTGTTTCAGTCAGCTGCTGGGTAAAGCTTCTCAGAGAACAGTTATGATAGGTTTGTGTCTGTAAGACTAACCCCAGTGTCGTAAATAGTGTCAGGGACTAGTGCTTGCCCATGGGACAGACCTCAAGTTGGGCCATTTCTTCACACACCTGCTCCACCTCTGTCCCTGCATTTCTTATAGACCTGGCAAATTTTGGGTCAAAAGTTTTGTGTGTGTTTGTGTGTGTGTGTGTGTGTGTGTGTGTGTGTGTGTGTGTGTGTGTGTGTGTGTGTGTGTGTAGAGTGGGGTCCTTATCTTTTCACTGAAGTTCCTGCCTGGATACAGGAGGTAACCACCTCAGGTTCCACATCCACACTGTTAGGCATCTGGGTTAAGACAACCCACGTTGACTCCTGTGAGCCTCCCTTATCCCAGGTCTCTCGTATTTCCTCAAGATCATCACCCACCCCAGCAGCTCTAGATTTTCATTTATTCTCCTGGCCCTCTGGCCCTTTCTCCTCCCCACATCTGATCCTGACCTCTCCATTCCCCTCCCAATCCCCTTTCCTACTCATCTTCTTCCCTCCCTCTACCTCTTATGACTGTTTTATTACCACAAGTTACATTCTTAACAGCTATTATAATTATTTTCAAAGAATTTGTTACTGTTTAAATTAATTTTCTTATATAATACATCTCATCACAATACCCACCCCATTTCACCTCTTGTTTTTCCATTCTACCTCCACTGTTTCCCCAGATCCACTACTCCTTCAGCAGATAAAGGCTAGGCTCACCACCAAAAGTATTCATTACTTTTGAGAATTCCGTTTTTATCCATCCTTGCTGCACTTTCATTTCTATTAAGAAAATCTATGAAATCTCTCTTCACATGTTTGCCTTTGACTTGTCCTTATAGTTTTAAAGACAAAAAATTTATTAATCAAAAAAAAAAAAAAAAAAAGAATCCAAGTATCTGATTATAGATGCCACAAGTGTCAGGAGCCTGAACACATAGTCAGATTATAACAATATAGCTTTCCAAGCAATTTTTTTTGGTTTATTGAAATATTTAGAAATGAAATATGAATAAATAAATGCTACCTGTATTTAATTCATTATAATGTTCACATTATTTTAGTCGTGGATCATCTCCAATTCAAATTTATGATAAAGGTAGATGCAAAGTCAACAGCTAATTTGTCAAATAAATTTTAGTCCATAAACTAAAAACCTAAAGAGGACAGATGTAGGGAGTCTTCCTTGCTGGTCGAGGTGGGCGCTTCAGACAGACATTTTATGTAGGAGTTATTCAATTCAGGCACACTGGTCATGGTTTATGAGACATTTCAAAGTCATTTATTTACTTTTTTATGAGAAAGATTGTATATAGAAATAAATGGTAAATGTTATTTTTACATTTGTGAATAGGAAACTGTTAAAATTATTGATTGTTTTAATAGAAACAGTTCAGCAAGACAATTGATATGAAGGATTTGATATTTCCTGCTGTGTGTATGTACTATTTATAATAGACATTTGGAGTCAGAAAGGTTGATCAGTGATTTAAATAGATTTCTTCCTGCTCTTACAAAGCACTGAGGTTTCTCAGAATTATATGGAAGAGGCACAGTGGTTCCAGAGGAGTTCAAGGTATCTGATTCTCTGGGCACTATAGCCATTTACACACACACACACACACACACACACACACACACACACACACACACACACACACACAGAGTAAAAAATATTTAAAGAAAGTAAATAAGTATTATTTGTATGTTTTGCAAAGTTAAATTCTTTCTTAGCATAACCAGGATATTTTCTTTGTATGTAGTTTTATTTACAGTTTTGGTATGTAAGAGTCCTTTCCTCTTTTTCTTCTATGTACTATCTGAGCCTATTTACACACTATTAGCTTTCAGCCTGATAAGTAATTGTTTTAGAATTCCTACACAAATGCCAAATAGAATTTTTAAATTTTTGAAACACTTTCAAATATCATTTTTGTTTCTTTTATTAATACATATTTAAATATGTAAATTTTGCACATACATTATAATTGAGGTATATTTTTATTTGAAAAATAGAAGACCAAAGACATACGGAGATGTCAAGTCTATAATATGTAATTTAATTTGACTTTGCCCAACAAACTGTTTAAAATTTAGATTTGACTTACCTTGGTAAAATTTATGCAAACATATTCACCTTATTTTTTTCTTAGTCATATTAATTACTTCTGAAACATATATAGCATATATAATAAAAGTATCTAGTGTAATAAAACAGTGTGCTACATTCTGATCTGAATATACATTTTGAAATCAAAATTGAGCATCTAGCAATACAATAAAAGTAAAAAATAAGTGAACTAATCTATTTTCTCACAAATAAAACGAGATAAGGGCACATGTATCAACGAATTACATGTTTTCTCTTGAGAAAACAAAGTGCTATATTTAAGTAAATGTGAACTCTTTCTAAATAACACAATGATAAGTCTTATTTCCTATAGCCTAATTTGTTTTGTGTAGCTTCTCCAGAATATTGAATGATTAATAGGAAGGCACATTTCCATACAGGAATCAATATGATACATAATAGAAAACTTTCTTGGCAATTATGTTTCAAAAAATCAGTCATGTACCAGTCAATGTATTCAAACAGCTTAAGCTGACTTGGGTCTCTGTGATGGTTCATTGAAAAACCTGAGTTTTATACCAAGACTATAAGATAGAAGGAGCGAATTGCCTTCTAAAATCTATCCTCAGATCTCCACACTCGTGCCATGGTATATAAGCATGTGTACATACCCATGTAAGAATGCCCACAATGACCCACATCCACATATTAAGGGGAGGGAGACTTTAAAAAAATGTTTCCTGGAAATAAGTTTTTACTTCAGATAAAGCAGGTGATTTTAGTTATGGATATATGCCCAGCTCAGTACTTTCTGAGTTATAAATATGCTAAATGGCATAGTTTATGAACATAATTTCAGAGGCTAAATAAGTTCATTCTTAGTGTATTTAATTAAAGAATGTTTATTTTTAAGGAAGGAAGATAATTATGCAGTTTATAATTCAGCAGATTCTCAGAAAATGATTATTACAAGCTATGTTAATGTATTCCAGGAAAATTAAGAGTTTAAGACCCTCTTGGCCCATCTCTCCTGACACTCTTGAACACATTAAGTAGCAAAGGTTTTGCAGGAGAACGATTAGTGTAGCAGACATATTTTCCCAAGAGAGGCATGCTACTGTGATTCATTATTTAGACACCTAAAGTAGGACAGTGGTGTCTGGTTTTCTTCCCTGAGGGGTTCTTTTTCCATTGAACAAACAACATACCTAGAGTAATTGGCTTATAAGTAATTTCTGACAAATTTAGTATTTCCTTCGTATCCGAGCAGCTTTATATAGGTCACAGCCACTTGTTTCATAATGTAGAGTTATGAAATTTATTCATCCATTCCCAACCTTCACAAGTTAATCAGGGAAACAAAGAAAGAATAAAAAAAATGTTAAGAAGCCTTTTTATAACAGGAAGTAAAGTAAGAACTGAACACTTAATGGATGAGGAAAAACTAAAATTTATAATTATTCGTTGCATCAGAAACAAAGCAAAGCAAAAGAAAGACTTGTTTGGGACAAATGAACTATAATTACCACAGTGAGTAATTCTTTCCTTTGCCTTGATAACCCTGCTCGGAATGTCTTCAGCTAGGAATATTCAGATTAATGTCACATTATTTTAATATCTTAATTATTCTCCTAGTATAACACACAGGTGAACTGTCTTTGACTAGATTACTATCAAAATGGAAGAGCATATACTGGTAGAAAAATGATAAATCCCCCAAACTAAAAGATGACCTTAAATATCACATGAACTCCTTACAGGAGTAGTAACTCTGTTTACAATGATTGAAGTTTGCGATGCATTAACATTGACACTGGTTTGTCATTGGTGTCCACATATGAACTTTCTGCCCATGCTGGGGAAAATTATCAATGAGATATTAAGGAAGAAAAAAGTACTCCAGTACAATAGTCCATATTTGCATAATCTCATCATTTTTCCTGCAGTTATAAGAAGTCAAAAAATGATACACATAGATGTCTCTTTGCACATATTACATCAGGCAGATCTAACATCATACACAAAGCACATATCAACAGGAATATGCCTTGATAAATGGAGAACTTTAAAAGTTTTATTTCAACAACTACTCTGGTTATTCACTTGGGGGACTTTTCTTGCCTTCATGTACATATATAATCTTGTTTATTGACTCTTTCTGGAAAAAATTACCATAATATCACCAGCCCTGTATTGTTCAATTATTGTGTAACATATGGACAAAGATTACTTGATATCATTATCAATGTGCTTTATATATAGAAAAAAACTATGCTCAAACTAATTGTTGTTTTAGTACTTAAATATGTAAGGAAGGAAAGATCAAATGTGTAATAGCTTTCCTTAGTACATTTCAATTAAATTTAAACAACATTTTAATAACTACATTTAAAGATAATATTTGTATACCAAAATGTTGACAATATAGTTCATTAAGTTAAAAAAAATCTCTCCTAGATTGAATTAGTCATCAATAATCAGATATGGTGTTGTCCAAAATGAATTTCATAGAATGAATAGGTAAATAGTACAGAAATGATAGGGAGAATAGATAGATGATGATAGACGCATAGATAGATAAATTCAAAAATACATATACATACATGATATATGTTAAATGGCACGTAAAATATAGAGATAGATGTTAAAAAGATGATAAGGAGATAGACTTATTTATTTTTTACTGGTTTCTGGAAAATACTAATAGGGGACTCATAAATCTACAAAAATGTAAAAGTTTATTCTGGCTTACACAAATGAAAGACTTGAGATAGTCAATTACATCTTAGTTCTGTCAAATGCATTCTTACAGAAAGGGATTGCCAAAGTCTCCCTTCATCTGGTTTTAAAAACATCACCACTATAAAATGCAAGGTACTTTACAGTAATCAGAGTTTTGCCTACCAACAACAACAACAACAACAAAAAGACTTTCACTTTTCTCTTCTTCAGTTTAAACATTGCAAGATGGAATGTTGTAAAGAACAAAAGGATCTTATTGTAAGCAAAGCATTTCCTATCAAAGCATGCCTGCTTCGTAGGTGGTCAATTTTAATTCATCATTTAAAAGAATAGGCTTTAAAAGCATGTTTATAAAATACACTATACCTATGTAGTAAATTACAATACACATCTGCTTCACATATAAATTACATGCTCAAATATATAATGTATGTGCATCAACATATCCTCTTATATACATACAGTCAATTTTATAATCAATGTCTAGAAATTATGCATCAAATTCTTCCACATCAATTTTTTTCCAGTCACTCAACCACTGTGAATAAGATTGTAGGACTAAATAAAGAGAATTATATAGAGTTCATAACCCAAAGCAAAAGGATTCAATCATCAATAACCACAAAACGCCTAACATTATTACATATAAAGTTTTGAAAATGTAACAAAAATTATAAGTAAACTATAAAGTATCTAAAACTCTCAGTTACTAACAGTACTCTCCAGTTTGTTGGAGCTTTGTTTTAGATCCACAAATATTAGACCATATTGCCTTTTGGTATTTTCAAATAATAGTACTTCCTATTCTCCCAGGCTATTATTTTTTTCTTTTTTCTTTTTCCTTTTTTTTTTTTTTTTTTGAGCTGTGGACCGAACCTAGGACCTTGCACTTGCTAGGCAAGCGCTCTACCACTGAGCTAAATCCCCAACCAGGCTATTATATTTTATACTCAGAGACTACAGACTGTCATTGACAACTAATCAATTCATCTCTAATAAAAATAATTGGGCATTTATTTTCCAGAGAAGTTATCTGGAAAATTCAACTTTAAAACATCTCCTTTAAAGGAGACATAGTCCCAGAGAAGATTCAGAGAATGTGTTGATCAGTTCATCCCATACATTTATTAAGAGAGGAATGATGTCTTGTTTGATTTTATTCTTCTTACTTCTAGGCAATCTTCAACATAGTTTCATAGTATGTGATTTCCTTCGCAATATTTCCAATTGAAATTCCTGAAAAAAAATTAGATTCTAGGTCATTGTTATAGATTTTTTTTGAGGCATCCTTACCTGTTAAATTAAAGTACCTCATCAAGGAATTGAACAGATTTGACTGTGCTCTCAAAGTGACATATAAAATGGATCCAGTAATCTGAGTTACAGCTAATTACATTCAATTCTCCAGTTATTCCTCATCTTCAAAGTGCTCAGGAAAGTATGACCTATAATTTTCTTGAAAATCTCAACAAACGACACTTAACACTGACATGTTAAGGACTTCTTAAATGTGGCTTTTGAAGAAACAAACTTCTTTACATGAAGCAGGACACTTTTGACAATTTATCTGGTTCATCTTAGAGATTTTTTTGGTAACAAATTCATACCACTGTAGTTTTAAGTTGAACGCACATTCTCATTATTCAGAAGTATTTTGTTTCAACTCTGGATATTTTGGACACTGACGTCTTATTTTGGAAGAAGAAGTGTACAGAGTAAATTATTTCACTAGAACGAAAACTCACAACACTCATAGCAAGATGAACACACCTGCACTTGCAAACTCCATTTCATACGTCATAATGAATTAATATATCTATTATAGCTGTTAAAGAAGAACGCAGATGAGAGGTTGAAATCTACCTCTTGTTTCAGAAACATTGTAACAAAATTTCAGCATTACAGTCTAAGACAGGAAATTTTGTTTCCAGGTAGAAAAATAAAATTTAAATATATCCTGTTTTCATGATTGGGTCGAGAATTTATTGTAGACCAACTTGTACTGGATTTTTCCATCTTCAACAAATGGGACATATGGGACAACCTGGTATTTACTGTGAAATATGGTCACTCATTATCCTGCAGCAAGGAGTTTTCAAATTCATTACACAAATCCTCTCCAGCATTAGATGACATATTATCAATATGCTCATTTTTTTGTTCATTTGTTTGTTTTTATACCATGGGTAAAACTTTTTCCATTTATACTGTTCCATCTCTTGTCAGCATTGATTCCCTGTAAGCTTACAAGCTAAACGTAAGAGGTTATAACTTAGCAGTATAATTTTGTGATATTTTAACATCAAGTTTCAAAGTATGATTTTGCTTTGGAATCACTTTTCCCTATCTTCTTTTTGAAAAAGTTTTTTTTGTTGTTGTTGTTGTTGTTTTGTTTGCTTTTCAGGGTTGAATTAGCAAAAGGTATTTTATCTGAAAAACGACAGGTTAGCCCAGGTATTTAACTTCAGTGTTTTATTGGAGCTTCTGATAATTTTCAGGACAGTCCCATGTGTCATGGAATAGAACTGTTTCTGTTATTATTCTGCTAGAATGTGTTGATAAATAATATGTGGTGTGTGTGTGTGTGTGTGTGTGTGTGTGTGTGTGTGTGCATGCTTCATGCGTGTGTTCTTTGTGGTATATGTCCCATTACAAATTTCTCTGCAGACTAAAAGGGGTCTTTTCCACCACCCTCTCATCTCTCCTTAGTTCTCTCTCCCCCATATTAATTTTCCATATAGGAAATACGCTGCATGCAGGACGAGGGAGATTTTCATGGAATGATGGTCTTGCAGATCAGTCACTGAAAGCAGCAGTTACTATCAGTTGCAATCCCAGCATTCAGCTCTGGGTTTAGCATGAGATCCTGCATAAGAAAATAAAGAGGAGAGGAACTGAAGACACCTGATGTCAACTCTGGCCTCCCTTCTCCTCATATGAAAACATCAATACACATATACATGCATACCACCGTACAGATAGCAGCACAAAGGGTGATTTGCAATATCAGAATGCTGGGAAGACAACAAGAAAGTGCTGTCAAAGGGCATTGTTGGGAAAGTGTTGGTTGATGTGGTGAAGGAAAAAGTGGGATTGAGAGGACAGATTCAAAGGCTCCTATGACACAGTGAAGAGGCTTAATCTGCAGTACATGGCTTTAGATCTAAGAGGGCTCCTGGAACACTGACTAGACAGTAAAAGGGAACCTAGGTCAGATCAATGGCTGCTTCCTCCTTTTTCACAGGAGCTCTAACAGGTGTAGATGCTTCTGCTTGCTCCTTCGGAGTAACCTCATCAGGCAGGGATTTTATTGGGGGCACAGTGACAGTGTGGTGAGATATAATTGGCTAAGGATTTAGAGGCTCTCTCTCTCTCTCTCTCTCTCTCTCTCTCTCTCTCTGTGTGTGTTTGTATGCATGTTTATATTACTTCTCTGCATACCATTCTCCTAGTTGTGCCTATTTTATTTTAAAATTAAATAGAAAATGTGAGCTTCGGTATCAAAATGGCTTCATAGAACTTTAAATTCTAAAGAAAGAGAAATAAAGAAGAAAATAAAGAAAATAGAGCTTCACGGTCTCTTTAACCACCACTGAGACATTTTCTTCAACAGCAAGTGAAGGAACGTTGAACAAATAAACCATTAATGAAGCTGTGAAGATTTAATATTGAAATCTGTAATGTGTTAATACCACAAATCATGAGGAATATCTCTAAGAACTACCCACCTTTTCATTGTACTGTGTTAATTTTGTTCAAGGATGAACTAACTGAGAAATTCTAAAGCATTATAATATATACGTTATCTGTAAACAGCAGATACAGGGTCTATTTATTCATTAACATTGTCATGTAAAATATCCTTGGTTGACAAAGTAAAAATGAACGAGGATGTTCTCTGAAATAGTTTATAAAGTTAGTTAAAATTTTAATGTAAGAAATCATATAATTTAATTGTGTAAGCCTAGTAAATATATTTAATGTGAAAACAAAATACTTTAGTGTTAATATGGAAAACAACTTTTCAATTCAGAACTTTACATTCTCCATAAGATGACCCAAAAATTGGGTCCCAAAAGCATCCCAAGAATTTTAAAACTTCATAACAACATTAAGTTGAATGTGTTTAAGCTGTTAGAGTATATGTTAACACTATTTTCAAAGTTTTTTCTTTTCAAAAAATCCTGTGCCCATGCTGTTTGAAAGAAAACATTAATTAAATAAAATAGAGGAACCATGAGTTGTGTAGATTTTTTTTCAACAACAGGCCTTGGCATCAGTCTCTGGAGAGCAAGTCATAGCCTAGGCAGTAGCCCAGATTCTTAGGCATTTCCCGTGGGGACCTTTGACTAACAATTTGTTTAGTTAAAACTCACTGCCAGAACTGGGGGCTTCTCTTAGCAACCAGAATTTTGACTTGGCTCCTCTAATCTCACTTAGCGTCAGTCCATAAGGATCTCTTCTAGTTCCCCTCCTACAGACAGTCAAACCTCCTCCTTCTTACACCAACACTATTTCTGCACTCAATGCTCACATGTACTGTAGCCCGATTATTGAAGACTTCACATCTACCATCCGCGTATAAGCGAATGCACAATGTTTACCTTTTGGTCCTAGCTCAAGACAATTTTGTTTCTAACTCCATTCATTTGACTAGAAAATTCATGATTTTATTATTTTTATAAGTTAAATGATATTTCATTGTGTCATTGTAGGATATTTTCAGACAAAACCTACACAATTCACTGAAAATGGAAACGTGAAGCTGGTGCTTACCTAGAACCTTCGCTCCTACTGACCAGAATTCATGATAACGGAAGGCACTCTGAAGACTACAAAAGGAAAAACTCCAAACCAAATACAAACGCTTCAATCTACAAAGTTCCTTGTAAGTTGTGCTAGTACTATTCTTGCACAAATATTGTGGGACTAACAAAACAATATGTAGTTGGATGTAAAGCACTGCTCCATGAGGTAGGACCCATCCACAATACTGCTTGGGGGACCAAACCCTGAGACTAAATGGGGTCCTGGAGTGGGAAAACAAGTACTAAAGTTCTGTTAATGGAATACAACTGCTTCTGAATTTCTGCTATACTCATAGATCAGTGCCTTGCTTAGGCTATGCTAGAGAAGCTTCCTCCTGAATAGTATAAGATACACAGAGACCCACAGCTAGGTAAAATTCGGAGAGTAATAGATATAGGAATACTCAGCCCTGCATAGAAGGGCTTCACCAAATTCCTCTCCTTATTGTTCCAAGAACTCCAAGCAAGAGGAAATGGAAGGATTGTAAAAGCCAGAGGGAATGCATAGAACAAACAAACAAACAAACAAACAAAAAGCAAGGCTGTCCAATATAATAATGAGCCTAATCATGTGTGACCTCACAGAAACTGTGGCAGCATGTACAGGGTTTATTCAGGTCTGAGTCAAATGGGATCCAGCACCAAAAAATAAAATAAAATAAAATAAAATAAAATAAAATAAAATAAAAGGACACATGCCCCATACCTAAGCTAGAATCTCTCTCCAATTGATAATCTATTACAAAGGAAAAATTGATTTTTCTCTGACAAAATATCCCTGGGTATGCAAACCACACTAAGTGGCAAGTCTGATCCCCAGAAGTGATGGGGATCACTTTGAAAGTTCTTTGTCTCATAAAGTTTAGTCAGGTTCTCATCTTCCCATGCCCTTCCTCTTCCTTTGTCCTTTTCCTTCCTTCTTTCCCACCTTTTCATTTCCCTCTTTCTCTGTTTCTCTTTCTCCTTCTCTTTCTGTTGCCTTCTCCTTCCTTCTCATTCCCCCCCATCATTTCTTCCTCGGCCCCCTCCTCCTTTTCTCCTTCTTTCTCCTTCTAATTCTCCTCCTCCTCCTCCTCCTCCTCCTCCTCCTCCTCTATTATGGTTCTCTTCTTCACAGGTTCATTGTGAATGTGTTAATATTTTTCTGTTTTATGGTTTCATGAAATGGCTGAGTGTATGAAGATGTGTGTGTCTACATCTATACCTAATTCTTAAACTTTTTGTTTGACTCTTTTTCCTTTTCTGCATGATATCCTATTCTGGATTTTTTTTGTTTCGGTTTTATCTTTTTTATTTCATTGCCTTTTTTATATTTCTGTTTATATATTAATGAGAGAGAATGGAATGCAGATTTGGGTAGATTGGAAAGTAAAGGAATGTGGGCAAGTATGGTGAAGAGAAAACAATAATCAGAATATAATATATAATAAAACCTACTTTCCATAAAAATTATAACATAGCTTAAAACTAAATGCTGGAACAAAGGGTTGATAATATGCAAATGACAGTTTAAAGTTCAGATAAGCTATACATTTTCTTAAATTTTCCTCATTTCAAATATGTTTACTATTCTATGGTAATATTTCATAGAAAATTTATTAATTATTTTCTATATATATCAAGATGATATTTTAACATCTCTTATATTACTGAAAATATGCCACTCATTTACAAATTAAAATTGTTTGAACACAAATTATTGGTCATCCAACTGGAAAATGTCTTAAGGTATTTCATGTTAGCTTTCTTGATTACCATTTTCTTATTATTCATAATTATTCTTAAGTGTTCATAGAGAGCAATCAAGTGGCTTACATTTGAAGAGGAGATTTAAAAGAGGACAAATGAATATGCAACAACCAAACTGTGAGTAAAGGCCAAGTACATAGTCATAAAGTTTTATTTACAACATGCTTCAGATTCTCCTCATTTTTTGACTTAATCCTTTCTTCATTTAAGCTATGTGTACTTTTTCCTCATTACTTCAATATAGCCTAGTTACTATCTGATTCTTGAATTATTTTTCTCATATATGTAATTGTTCTATAAAAATAAGGCTATATATTAATATCTAATATTATATATTTAATAAACATATATTTAAATATTTGCATTTCTGTAATGGATAATTTATATTTTATATTAATCATCATTATTTCATCTAATGGAATTATTTTTTAAGTTGATTTGAATGCATATGCTACACTGATACTTTTATCAGTTATACATTTTATTTCTTAAAAGATTTTTAAAACATGTATTGCTTGAGGCCAACCATTGGATGGATGATAGGAACCACAATGGAGAAGTTAGGGGAAGGACTGAAGGAACCGAAGGTGTTTACAACCCCATAGGAAGAACAACATCAACCAACCAGGACCCCTAGAGCTCCCAGGGACTAAACCATGAACCAAAGAGTATATATGGAGGGACCCGTGCCTCCAGCTGCAGATGTAGCAGAGGATGGCCTTGTCTGGCATCTATGGGAGGGGAAGTCCTGGGTCCTGTGAAAGCTTGATGGCCCAATGTAGGGGAATGCTAGGGCAGTGGGGCAGGAATGGGTGGGTGTGTGGGTGGGGGAGCACCCTCGTGGATGCAGGGGGAGAGGGGGTGCAATGTTTTTTTTTGGGGGGGGGAACCAGAAAGGGGAGAGTAACATTTGAAATGTAAATTAAAAATAACCAATAAAACGTATTTTCCTATTTTAAAATGAATATTTATTTTTATTTTATGTATATGAGTGTTTCATCTACAAGTTTGTACACTACATGTGTGCCTGATGTTCACAGAAGACAGAGAATGGAGGCCTGTAGCGACTGTTCTGTCCCCTGGAACTGGAGTTAAAGATGGATGTGCACTGCCATTTGGTGATAGGGTTAAATGTACCTAAGTCGTCTTGCTATATAACCAGTCAGTCATCTCTCTAACCCCTCTTTCACCCTGAGATTGAAGACTCTAATGCTTACCAATACATTTCTGTTTGTCCAAAGAATGTCATCTGTTAAGAAAGGGAATTGAAAATTAAGAATACTAAGGTCTCTGCTACAGTCAGCCTAAGCTCCAGCTGTTCGGATGCAACTTGTTTGTTGAGAGTGTAATTGCAAGGAAGGAATCGTGGCATGCATGAGAGCACACAAGAATGACATATTTCGTCTCATACATAATTCTCTGAGGTTTTTTGCATAAAGTAGTTATGGGAGGTCTTGGTTTCCAAAATACAAGAAAGCATAGGGTTGTCAAAGTTCTAACTCAGAGTTTGAACAGAGCATCCTCTTCTGGCCTCCATCCTGTATTCAAACATGTAGAAGAAACACACACACATATATATATATATATATATATATATATATATATATATATATATATGTGTGTGTGTGTGTGTAATAAAAATAAATACTGATTTTAAAATATGTAAATATATAAAACTATATAAATATATGTTTTAGAAATATTTTAAGAAATAAAATATTTAACTGATAAATAGTTTCATTAATATTTGAAGTCACGTTTTAATGGCCAACTTTGTTGCTAATAGCCTCAACAAATGCAGTAATTCCCTGATATCAAAAAGTCTTTAAGTGTCTCAGCCTTTTCATTCAACAGGATGAAAACAACAGAGAGAACAAAACACAAAGGCCAGGCATTTGAGGTACTGTCCACCATTCTCCTCATCTGAAGTGTTCCTGGGTGTGGTAACTGAGCCTTTTCCAGAGCTGCAGCTGCTCACCACAGCAAACAGCAGTGAGCACCAGAGCCCCGGTGTGGGAGACGGTTTTGCTTTTGTTTGGTTTTGGTTTCGAGGGATTTTTTTTCCTGTCTATTTAGTTGTTCGGTGGATATTTTCATCTTTTTATTTTAAAATTATAGGTAGGGATGTTTTGACTGTGTTATGAATGTGCATCACATACATGCAGTGCCTGTTAGGTCAGATGCTGTTGAATTGGGATTACAACTGCTAGCTACCGTGTGGGTGCTGGTAACTGCAACTGTACCATATGGAAGAGCTAGAAGCATTACCAATGTTAGCCATTTCCCCAACTCCAGATTCCTGATATGCAAAATTGTGACAAGTCTTTAGACATTAAACACCCAACATTTTTTGATCATTTTAATGATAGATGTGCTATGGTATATATTCTATATTACATAAGAATCCTGTAATACAACTGACACATTCATTTCTTTAGAATTCACCACACCACACAATTCAAATAAGATATATCCAAATTTGTTCCTATGCGAGAATATGTAATTTAACGTAGAAGAACTCTATGAGATTTATCTTTTTAAGTAGCTAGAAAGAAGTAAAATGGACAGCATGGTATATAACTAATATTTGAGTGTGGGCCATAGTACATTAAACACTTCATTTTCTTAGTGAACTTGGATATTGTAAAGTGAGTGAATTAGAAAAAAGTAAAAAGAAATTATTTTAAAGGCAGAGAAAAATATTTTGTGATTATCTTCTACATTGTGTGTGTGAGTGTGTGTGAATGTGTGTGTGTGTGTATGTGTGTGTTACAAACTCTAGCTATTCAAATATATCCCCATTCTTACAAGACGAGAACAACAAATTGAGCTTCAGAGTGGCTGTGCTACGAAATAGGAAGATAATGATATTTCATAACTGGACTTTATAGGCTCCCACCAAATAAATCCAGTGTGAAGAAACATATTAATGTTCTTCAGAGCATGAATGATTTAATACATTTTACACTCTATAATATTCAACAGTAGAAATAGCATGCAAGCCAATGCATTTTTTCTATAATGTATTACATAATTTAAGGTATTGGAGACTGATGAAAATGCCTATGTAGAGGTCGAGATCATATATATTGCCTTCTAATTGTTTCAATTTTCTCAATGATTTAATTTTAATTGACCTGTGCTATGAAGGCATGACTGTTGATATGTGTACTGGATAATGCCAATTTGAATACTTAGTAGGCAGATCCATGGACAAACCTGGTCCACATAACAAGTTTCAGGCCAAGTTGGACTACAGATTGAGGCAGTGTCAAACAAAATAAAGGAACAGATGAAACACAAATTAACCACCTCAAAAACATGTGCAAACATGTGCATGTCAAAAGTATGAAGAGAAAAGAAAAAGTGATACGATTATCTGTGAAAGTGAGAAAAAGTTACACTAACACATTTAAGCTTACAGTGGTTTAACTCTATGTCTGATCAATTCTTTCAATAAATTTTATCTGCCATGGAAAAAAAAGTCACACAAATATCTTAAATCGGGATATTACCATACTTTATGTCCATCAGTTTAAAAAATGGGTGACTTTGGAACTATTTTTTAAAAGGAAAAATGTTGAACAATCGAAGGAATATTTAGTTCAGATAATGTCATATGTTGTAAATTAAAATTACATCACACAGTGTGTGTATATTATAGAAAGAACTCCATTGGAACGTATCCCCATTCTTCTGAGATGAGAACAACAAATCGAACTTCACAGTGGCGGTGCAATAAAATAGGATAATAATGATATTTCATAGCCGGACTTTAAAGCCTCCCACCAAATAAATCCAGTGTGAAGAAAAACTTTAATGTTTCTCAAAGCATGAATGATTTAACACATTTTACACTCTATAATACTCAAGCACAATATGAAAAGTTAAATATAGAACTGAAACCTTTACCTCAATTTTGTTGCTTATGTATTTAAACCTGACCATTAATGCACTTTTGCTGATTTAATTTTCTACACAATCATACTTAATTGCTTGCCATGTCGTATAATGTTCAATAAAGCAAATCAGTGAAGCGAAAAATAGTGAGACCTCTGAGAAAGGTTAAAAGGAAACCTGTATTAGGACAAGAGTGAATAACACCTCCATGCTAATTACCATCACATGGGGATGTCTTAGAAGTAGTGAAAACTTTCATTAGTGGCACTAAATGTTGCGTTTATATTTTACATGAAAGGCAGGTTAGTAAAAACCAATAGTCATACTATCTTCCATGATAACTTCTTCTTTTCTGAAAATAATTTTTCAGTAGCTGAATAATACGTTTAATTCATTATACATATTTAAAACAATATCTACATATATAATTTATATATGTACAAAATTAAAATTATCTTTCTACATATATATGATATAACCACATAATTAGTATTTACATTCTTTCAGCTATGTTCTTCCCTTAGTCCGCTGGTTTATCTAATTATGATCTATTTATCCCTCATTCAATTAATTACTTTACATTTTTGTTTATTTCGTGTATGTGTGTGTTTCTCATGCTGTCATTCTCAATTTCTGTAGATGTATTTTTATGAGGATGCATTTATCTTTGTGTTTAAATGCTGTAAGTAAGTTCTACAATGGTGAGAAGAACTCAGGAATATAATAAGAAGTTCTGTGGATGGGATGGGGAGAGTCTCAATCACACGTTCAATGGGGAAAATTTCCTGAACAAACACCTATGATTTATGCTCTAAGATCAAGAATTGACAAGTGGGACCTCATAAAACTGCAAAGCTTCTGTAAGGCAAAGGACATTGTCAATAGGACAAAATGGCAACCAACAGATTGAGAAATTACCTTTACCAAGCCTACAACAGATAGAGGGCTTATATCCAAAATATACAAAGAACTCAAGAAGTTAGACTGCAGAGAGCCAAATAACCCTATTAAAAATGGGGTAAAGAGCGAACCAAAGAATTCTCAGCTGAGGAATATTGAATGGCTGAGAAGTACCTAAAGAAATGTTCAACATCCTTCTTCATCAGAGAAATGCAAATCAAAACAATGCTGAGATTCCACCTCACACCAGTCATGTGACGACAGATGAAGGTGAGGATGTGGAGAAAGAATACTCCTCCAATGTTGGTGGGATTGCAATCTGGTATAACCACTCTGGAAATCAGTCTGGAGGTTTCTCAGAAAATTGGACATTGCACTTCCTGAGTACCCAGCTATACCTCTCTTGGGCATATACCCAAAAGATGCTCCAACATATAACAAAGACACACGCTCCAGTATGTTCATAGCAGTCTTATTTATAATAACCAGAAGCTGGAAAGAACCCAGATGCCCTTCAACAAAGGAATGGATACAGAAAGTGTGGTACATCTACACAATGGAGAACTACCTCTCACCTATCAAAAGAAATGACTTCATGAAATTCATAGACAAATGGATGGAACTGGAAAATATCATCCTGAGTGAGGTAATACAATCACAGAAAAATACAAGTGGTATTCACTCACCGATAAGTGGACATTTGCCCAAAAGCTCGAATTACCCAAGATACAATCCACTGACCATATGAAGCTCAAGAAGCATGACCAAACTGTGGATTCTTCAGTCTTTCTTAAAAGGGGGAACAAAAATATTTGTAGGAAAGGATGAGGAGGCAAAGTTTAGAGCATTGTTGGAAGGAAACCCCATTCAGAGCTTGCCCCATGTATGTGTACAGTCCACATATAAACAGCCACCAAAATTAGATAAGATTGATGAAGCTAAGTGCATGCTGACTGAAGCTGGATAGAGATGTCTCCTGAAAAGGTATAGCCAGAGCATGTCAAATACAGAGGCAAATGCTAGCACCAAACCATTGAACTGAAATGGGATCCCCTTTGGAGGAATCAGAGAAAGGATTGAAAGAAAGAACTGAAGGGGCTTGCAATCCCATAAGAAAAACAATGCTAACCAACCAGAGCTCCCAAGGACTAAATCACTACCCAAAGACTATACCTAGACTATATATGGCTCCAACTGTATATGTAGCAAAGGATGGCCTTGTTGGGCACCAGTAGAAGGAGAAGCCCTTGCTCCTGCCAAGGCTGGAACTCGCCCCCCCAATGTAAGGGAATTTCAGGGTGGGTGGCAGGAAGGGAGGGTGTGTGGGAAGGGGAACACCATTATAGAAGAAGGGGAAGGGAATGTGGTAGGAGGCTTATGTCCAGGAAACCAGGAAAGGGAATAACATTTGCAACCTTAATAAGGAAATATCCAATAAACAACATAGAACTATTTAAACACACAAACAAACAGAAAGATGAACACTAAGTTATGCTGACGTATGGAGAGAACATGAGTACTAGAAGGGACACAGGCATTTCTTGTAGACTATATAGGATTGTACTTGCCTACTCATGGAATTTTTGCTCATCCAGCTTTGACATGAGGATTTATGTCCACTCTTATTGCACCTTGTTATGTCATGTTCAGTTGATATCACTGGGAGGTCTGCTGATTTCTTAAGGGAAATGGAGGAGCACTGTGTTGGGGAGAAAGGGAAAGTGGAGAAGGAGGTCTGAGAATTGGAGAGCGAGGGAGACTCTCATCAGAATATATTATATAAAAGAAGAGTAAGGAAAAACAAAACAAAACTGCAAATCCACTGACATGCAAAACTAATTTTAGGTCAGTGAAAATTACATATATAATAAGATTTATGTCATTTAGAAATATTATTGTCAAATGAAGAGATCGAAGTCTTTTAATGCACGCAGTGATTCTTTGTCGGTTTTAAACTACTCTGAAATTTAAGAAATTTAAGAAATTTAAGAAATTTAAGCATTCAGCTTAATTACGTAAAAGCTTATTTTAACTAATACAACAAAACACAGAATTTGCACATAATAATGGGTTTTATGAAAGGAATTTGATTCGTATGTATTTTGCATAATGATTGAATCAGATCTTCATAGTCATACACCACTTCTCTTTGAGGAACATATATTTTCACTAAAGAAGTTTTAATATTTAACTGAGGATTTCATATATATATGTGTGTATATATATATGTATATATAATGAGTTTGATAAAATGCACACCCCAGTTCCCTCTTTTCCAATTTCTATCTTTTGAGTAGATATCTGAAATGTTTATTCATTTATTGCCAATTGAACCCAAAGGGCTTTAGGGAGACATGACATACAAACTATGATTTCCTTTCACTCAGAAATGTTAGATTAGAGTTGCAGCCAGAAAGACACCTACTCATCACCTTCCCAACTTTATGTATTTTATTTCTCTTTGATTCTTTCTCAGATTCTCTCTCTCTCCCTCCCTCTCTCTTCCTCTCTCTCTTTCCTTCCCTCCCTCCCCTGCCTCTGTCATTCAGTTAGTGTTGGCTGTATGTGCATATGTGAAGAACCATGTCCTGGAGTGGGGATAGCATTTCAATTACAGTATCACTGAACCTCACTGAATCTCCTTCCCTCAGGAGATATACATTGACAGTAGCCTCTCAATAGCTATAGTATTTCATGTATCTTCTTACTCCATGGTGGAATTTGGTCTGGATAATTTTATGCAAGTTTTGTGCATGTAGCCACAGCAAATTGAGTTTCTGTGTAGAAAGAAGGCACTGTCATGTTTAGCAATAATTGTTTTCCTGTTGAAGTCCACTAATGTTGACTCTTAAAATGCTGCTCTACCCCTTTTCATTAATAATTCCTGAACTTCAATAAAGGGACGGGTAAATATTTTCAAAAACTATTTATTCTAAAATTTGCAAGTGTACTGCATATTATTATGATTTGTTAAATTTTAACTGCATAAAAATTTATCAGAATTTTTTGCCATACCAAAAACCATAGCACTAGTTGATCATCATTCCCCTATCTTGCTACTTTGTACTTTCTTGATTATCTTAATGATCACTCTACTATTGAATTCTACGAAATCAGTTATTTTAGATGTCACATTTTGATGCCAGTATATCCATTGCTAGCTCATTTTCATATATTTGCTATCGTGAATGCTAATGCAATAAACAGGGAGTGCAGACAGAGCTGCTGCTTCCTTCCTTTGACTCACTCCCATCCTCTACTTCATAATGGCCATATTAACTAAATATTTAATAAGTAATGTACAAGGAATTCTTTTTCCTACATCTTTGCCTTCGTTTTTATTTTCTTTTTCATAATTTTTTTGGAAAATTTCACATATGAACACAATACTTACATTATTTATATACCACTTCTACTTTCTCTAACATCTCTAAAGTTGTTGGAGAACTCTCAGAATCATGTTATCTTATTCCTATGGTTACATTCCCATTATTGTTGCATGCATACATACATATATATTTATAGATAAGACCAACTGAGTCTCTTCTGTATTCTCATGTATATGTGGTTAGGTCTGTCCACTTGAGGCTGGATATGCAATTGGGAATATTGTGCTTGGAAAATACTGATTCTCTTCTTTCTCACAGAGACCATTAATTGGTAGCTCTTCAGCTATGAGAAGCCCCCTATGAAATGACCCCAAATCTATTGGCGTGTCACCTGGTATTGTCTTTGTTCAAGTCTTGCTTAGGCAATCATGTTCTTAAAGTTTAATGGTTGCAGATTCCCTGTTACATTTAGAAGGTGCCCATGGTTCTGTAGCTCTAAACATCTTCTCAGCCCCTATTCTGAAACGTTTATTGCACCTTAAGTTTGGCAATCGTGTGGTAGATTCATCCTTTGGGGCTAGGAAAGCCATGGCCAGATGTTTTCTGAATTTAGGTAGTTTTGGTTTTCTGTAATGGTCTCTGTCTCTGGAAAAACAGAGAAGCATTTATGGTTATATCATTTTCCCTGTAGTGTAGGGGCCTCTATAAACAACAGATCTGAAAGGAAAATAGTCCAAGTGAGCAAGAAGGAAATCTAATTCAACATATCTCACTGGTCAATGACTTTCAAAATTCTAATGTACTAGAGTCTTATAACACTGAAAAGTTTATATAAAATATTAAAAGGACTCATATTTAAACACAGCACAACTTTGGGAAAAAAGTTTCCAAATGATAATTAAATCAATCCTGTGTAGAATATATCTTTTTTCATTTTCTCTCATCATCATCATCATCATCATCATCATCATCATCATCATCATCATCATCATCATCATCATCATCATCATCATCATAATCTGTTTTTATACTTCACTCGTTATCCCACTTTGGTTTGCCCACGACTATTTCTCATCCCATTCCTCCTCCCCCATCTGCAAGAGGATGTCGCCACCCCACCCACAGCCCACCCAATCCCAGTAGGCCTTCCCTCTCCCAGGGCCTCAGGTCTCTGCCTCTTCTCTCACTGAGGCCAGAGCAGCCAGTACTCTGCTGCTTATGTATCAAGTACTGCATATCAGCTCGTGTATGCTGCCTGATTTGTGGCTCGGTGTTTGAAAGATCTCAGGCTTCAGGTTAGTTAAGACCTCTGGTCTTCCTCTGGGGTTACCCTCCTCCTCTGCTTCTTCCAGCATTTCCCTAAAGCAACCACAGGGTTCCCTGACATCTGTCCATTGGTTGGATGCACAAATCTGCATCTGACTCTTTCAGCTGCTTGCTGGACCTCTCAGAAGGCAGTCATGCTAGGCTCCTGCTTGTAAGCACACCATAGCATCAGTAGTAGTGTCAGGTCTTGGAGCCACACTTCAAGCAAGATCCCAATTTGGGTAGGTCACTGTCTCCTTTCCCTCAGTCTTTTCTCTAGTTTTTGTCCCTGTAGTTCTTTTAGACAGGAACAAATCTGGGTCAGACTTTTTGACCATGGGATGGAACCACATTGAAACTCTTCACAAAATACATGTGTCCTTTTCCATTAAAATGGATTTTGTTATCCAGAAACTGTGCTAAAGATAAGGGACTATGGAGATTATTTACATAATTATAGAAGTCTTCAGGATTGAGGAGTGGCCTGGCACTACAGATAGCACAGTGGTTACCTAAGATGTTGCAAAATACAAATGACATTTCTAGTATAAAGATGCATTTTATTGACTGAGAAAAATGCTCAAGGTCTGGAAAGGAAAAAACTAGGAGAAAAATCATAGTCTGAGGGATTTAGGTGTGACAAAAATAGCACAGATCTCCAAGCTATTAATGAACTACACTCATATCCACATTTCCAGGTGAAAAATGGCTATACAACTTGGTGGTTAAGGGGAGAACGTGACATGGTTCCCTAGTGCTTATTTGGGAGCATAAAGACTTCATGCCCTCTGTACATCTAGTGTGATAATATATTAATATTAGGGTAATTTGCATTCATTGATAAGATTCTCAAATATTTGCTTGCTACTGGTAAGGCCTCATTTGATAAATGTTTATTCAAATTTGTTTTCAGTATGTTTTAATAATAATATTTCTTTTTCTTTTTATAGTTCGTTAGAATTCCTTAAGTATTTGAGATATTAACTTTTTCTTAATCCTTGTTTTTGAAATATTTACTTCAATTTTACATTTGACTTTTTCATTTTCTGATCATTGTTTCTTTGTTTATTAAAAACTCCTTTGCTCTATTTTGACTACTGATCCATACTTTCCCCCAAATTATTGGACCAACATCATAGGCATATCCCATAAGTGTTATATTCAGTAGCTTTCATATGCAAGAAGCTTGAGTCCTTGTTCACATTACTATGAGTAGGATTTTGCCAAATACTAGATTTATATATAGTGTTGATCTGAGCTGTGATTTTGTAAATATTTTAGGGTAAACTATGAAGCTTATGTTCTAGAAAATTCAAGTCTGTCTTATGAAGTTATACACTTGAGAACACTAATAAGGAGGTCGTTAAAAGTTTGTATGACAAAATGATAGTCCTTGTTTTCCAATGATGTGATGCCATAATTTTTTAAATAAAATCAGTTCTGTTAGTTATAAAAATTCCAAAGAATACTATATTTATAAGAGTATCTAAGGTATAATGTCTACTCAAGCATTCCCTGAGCTAATCAACAATAACCGAGTATTACCTGTACTCATTAATGTTCTGAGATTGCAGAAACAAGAGTTCTGAAATGCGAGCTTAAGGGTGAGAGAAATATGTATAGTATATGTTAATTTTTACCTTTAGGTGGAAATTATATTATCACAAGTAATATAATTGTGACAGGAGCTTATAAGGTTAAAAGTACAGTTTGAGTTTGTGTTATACCATCAAATTAACAATAAACTTTTTAAAAATGCTTCTTCTACTTAGTTCATGTTTAACAAATTAATATTTTATAAATAATGTTAATAATTTAATTGTTTTAGTAGCCCATGTTAATATTTTGATAAAAGGAAATTCTACAATAGTAACCAATTTTACTATTTTATAATTTTAGTAAACACTTCAAAAATGTACTTCATTGTTTTTGATACACTATATTTGAGAGGTGAATTAAGAAAGAAAACTTCTTTACCCCAACTTGATCAATAATTTTCTAAATAGCACCTAGATATGTCAAGTTTAAATTGCCTTTAAGAATTATACCCACAAATAACTTTTAACATGATCTCAAAAGGAATAAAATTGCTTTAGGTATCCTAATACATTCTCATGAGTGTCACAATATGCAATTTAATGTTTGTACTAATTGGTTTTGTTCATTGGACAACAGTGGGTAACTAGAAGACGTTATTAAAATGGTAACCACTGTCTATCAAATTAAGTAATTTAGCAAGTAAAACGAGAAATAAAAGTTGTGTTTTCCTGTCTTTATCTATATCTCATCAAATCATGTCTGATTATAGCTAGATTCCCTAGTATTTAACTATTATTGAATGTAGTAATGAAAGAAGCCATGGAGATACTTAATTATCCACACAGTAGGTGTCCAATGGAGAAGCCTCTTTTTAACCTTTTTCTCCGTGATAAGATAATTACTGTCTTGTGAAATTGCTACTAATATAAATATTCACTGATTTCAAACTGTGGTCTAAAGGCTGCTCAGGATAAAAGAGTCACTGTGACCCCACGGGGGTGCCATTGCTCATTTCTAAACAAATAAGGGCTCATCAGCCAAAGAAGCATGAGTGTTTCCATATTCAGAGAATTTAAATAATATTAGAAGATAATTTCTGGGGTAACATTCTGAATCCATTTGACTAAATCAAGTCTGCAGTGATGTTTCTTACTTTTTATTTAAAATAGACCCAGATAATCGCCCATGAGAAAATGAATCTGTGTTAGGATAATTACCCTGTTATATTTTCATGAATTAGTTTGAAGATGGAATACTCCTCTCTTCTCTCCAGGCAGTATTCCTAGCCATCTATAGTTGATAAGGAAATGTTTCCTTGCTCAGAGGAACGGAATCAATTAGCATTTCCTTAATTTACTAAATACTCAACAAAATATCGATGGCAAATGCAAACAGATGGCCCTTGGATGCTTCATCAGTTCAGCACTAAAGAATGGTAAATATTTGACCCTTAGAGGTTTAACCCTACTTTTAAATCAACAGTGATAGAATTTTGACCAATTTGCTCTTTATGCAGTATAGTTATACCCTGCTCAGGCTTTTAAACATCAGAAATTCATGGATATTCACATGTGTCTTCCTAAGAGGATAAGAATCCCCAATGAGAACGTCTCATTATTGATCCATAGTGGATGAACAAAAAGTCTGCTCTTATGTGGTTAAATGAATGAGGAAGTTCTTTAACAGCAAAATAACTTTCTGCTCTCTGATTGCTTGATACAGAAAATGTTCCTATCAAATCATAATTATCTTCATATTCAGTATTAGACCAGCTCTCCAGTTTGAATGCAGGTGCGATTCTCATGCTGGAATTGGGTAACAAGCACATTAAAAGGTGTAGATTCATAATAATTTTTAACTTCCTGATCTCTCAAACTTCTTTTCTGCCTTCTGCTACTATTATTACAAACTTAGTAAATTTAATGTGATTTCCATATTTCCACTTACTGCATTTTGGATCTGGCACTTCTCTAGCAGTATACTTTTCAGTTGTGAGAATGGAGAATTTTTCATTACCTCTCAGAACTTGGTATGAAGACAGACTGTACCATTTTCTTGCTGTATGCAATCCTATTCCTTTATCTTTCTCTAAACGTTCTCAGCAAACCACAATGTATTCATGTGATGTGTTTATTTTTTTTTTACCTATTAATGCTTTACCTGAAAACTTCTTAAAATTAATAAAACAAATAAAAAACCTGATCAACTTTTTTCCACTAATACCTTACCCTTAGCAAGAATGATGTCAATCTCAATACTTCCTTGGTTGGTTGGCCAACTAATTACTAATGATAGTGACTTTCTTTATGCTTTCACCTCGCTATTTTTGTACATAGATTATGGGATACATGTCACTATGAGTTAGTAGTTTATTAAAATACAACAATGCAAGCCTTTTGTTTCTTACTAGCTTTTTAATTTTTCTTTTAGAACACATATATTCATACCATTACCATATGATACTTCACATACCCTTTAATTATCGACACCATTAATTGTCACAAACAAAATAAATATCTAAATTAGAATGAAAACTCAGACAGGAAAATGTCAAATCTTGCTGCTCCAGATCTGGTAATAAGTATACCTAATTAGATGTTCTGGGCTTCAAAGGGCCTGAGTCCTGTTCAGCTCTCCTACAGGTAAAATAAATTTTTATTTTCATAAAATGTAGTGAGTCGTACACATAGGGTAAGTTAAAAATACCCCAGTATAGAGTGGCAGAAATCTCTCTAAAAATATTGATCTTTAGCTCTGTACCCATATATAAGGGTCATAAGGGGACAACCCACCTGGGGAATCCATCCTATTTGCAGACACCAATCCTGACACTATTGCTACCACAGCCAAGAGGCACTTGCTGACAGGATCCTGGTATGGCTATTCCCTGGGAGGTTCTGTCAGCACCTGACCAATGCAGATGTGGGTGCCTGCTGCCAGCCATTAGACTATGTTCAGGGACCAAGATAGGGGAGCTGGAGGAATGACTGGAGGAGCAGAGGGTGATTTCAACCCCATAGGAAGAACAATGTAGGCTGGCCAGAATATCTAGAGCTCGAGGGACTAGACCACCAACGAAGGAGTGTAAATGGAGAGATCCATGGCTCCAGAGACGTATGTAGCAGAGGATTGCCTGGTCTGACATCAACTAGAAGTGAGGTCCTTGGTCCTATGGAGGTTTGATGCCTCAGTGTAGGGGGATGTTGGAGCTGTGGGGCAGGAATGGGTAGGTGGGTGGGTGGGGAAGCACCCTCCTAGATGAAAACTGGAGGGAGGAGAGGGCAGATGGGATGGAGGGTTGTGGAGGGGTAACCGGGAAGGGAATATTATTTGCGAGGTAAACGAATGAAATGATTAATTAAAATGTTGATCTTTTAAGAAATTTGGATACTTTGTAGTCTGTACTCCCTGGTTCCTCACATGGACCCTGTCCATTCATGCATTTACTTTTCTCTGTAATTTTGTTCTTTATAACAGGACATCTCAAAGAGAACAATGAGCAGTAACCATTACATATCGTGAATTGTGGCCTCTTCTGAAACATTCTTGCCAAATAAATTAGTCTACTACATTTAAGTTCCATTTCCTCCATGTTCTCAGTAGGTTAGCACAAGGCTGTTACATTCTTCTATAAAATATCATATGTCTTCCTGGGTCCAGTTCTTAACAGTATTCTTGTTCGTCACTGAAACATAATTACTGAGACCTATGCTCTTCATTCACCTTATTCTTCTCCTCCAGCATCCCATTAGAATGGTCCATCGAGCCTCTTTTGTAGTATTTAAGGGCTTTTCTGGTCTACAGCACTTCTACGTTCATGCGTACAGTTTTCTCTATTAATTTTCTCACTTTTGTACCAAAAAAGTCCCTCTGGCAAAATCTCTGACAAAAGTAACCTACAGATAGAATTTATTTTTGGTCACGATTTGAATGTATAGTCAATCAATGTAAGAAACGTCATAAAGCAGTATGCCACATTGTGTTCATAGGAAACAGAGAGAAAGGAAGAATGGTACTCAGCTTAATTTCTCCTTTTTAATTTAACATATAGCTCTATTCCATGAAATGATGCTACTTGCCATAAAATAAATCTTTCCACTTCAATTAATATAATTTATAATTTTATCACAGAAATGCTCATAGATTAATTTCTTAGATTATTCTAGAGTCTGAGAATATCAATGTTAAACATCAAAATGAACTTCTTTTTTTCAGGCTTGTCAACACATTAATATTTCTCTTTTATGTATTCTGGAAAATGTCTCTATATTTTTAATTTTTATGCACATGAAACAAGTTTTAAAATTTGCTATTCATAAGATGAATAATACTAAGAATGGTAGTAAATATCATTCGCACTAGTTTTCAAACCATCATGTTCTCACTTCGTTGCAATTTCTGGAAAATATTTTTTATACCTATGCCTATTTAAGTTGGCTAGTTTTATGTCTAATGGATACAAGCTAAAGATATAAAAGAAGGGAACTCTAGTTAAAAAAATAACTTCATAAGACCTGGTTGTAGGGTTCTTTCCTTAAGTATTGTTTGATGCAGGAAGGCACAACTCAGCGTGGGTGGTATCATCCCTGACGTTTATGATCCTGGATTCTATAACAAAGCAAATTGAGCAAACCAGGATGAGCAAGCCAGTAAGAAGCATTCTTCCATGTCCCCCAGATCAGTTCCTGCCACCAGGTCACTGCTGTATTTGACAAACTATACTGACTTTCTTTGATAATGAGCAGTAATATAGAATTATAATCTAAATAAAAAAACTTCCTTCAAAAATGGAACTTTGGTCATGATGTTTCAGCTCCACAACAGAAACTATAGCTAAGACATCAGTGATTTGTCACTCTTACCTCTCTGTTTAAGTAACTTTCATGATACAAACGTTTTCTGATGAAGATGGCCTTCCCTCCACTCATCTCCATCTATTTTCTTTTATGATACTAAATATAGATGGAAAAAGTTGAACTATAAATGCTACGTAAATGACAAAGTAGACTATAGTTTTTATACAGGTAGTATTCTGTCTTTAACTATTTTATAGATTAGATTACATAAGAAAATACAGGTTTATTGTACTTGAAGTATAATTTAAAAAAATCTCCTTACTTTAAATAGCCAGCACAGATTTGGCACTTATTGTCCTCAATACCAGTATATGGGTCACTAATTCTTATTAGGCCTCCACTTACTATACTTAACCCTAGCATGTATGTCAGTATTTTCATTAGACCTTTATGATCTCCATTGCCTTCCTAGTACTTAAATACCATTGATTGTGTAATTAATGTTTCCAAATCTCAGGTCAAAAATTGTTCTCTTAATATAATTCTTTTCCTTTGCAAACCTACGCAGTTATTGTTGCTGTGTAAAATTATTTCCAAATATGTCTTAGACTTAATGTTTTGCAACTTAATATCATTAGCATAATTTTTCAAGGTCAACTGAAATCCATTGTATGAATACAGAAATATTGATTTGTTTTATTGTTCAGAAATGGCTATTATAAAAGTAAATATTGATATCTACAAAACCAATTACAGAATGCTTTCAATAAAATTTTAATATAATTTACACATTCATTTTAATAATACACATTAATTATACAAAGTAATGGGATTCCTTTTGATATTCCAATAAATGCTTATAATACAATGGTTATCTTTGCTATCTATATATTGTGTTCGCTTGAAACAGCTGTCTGATTTCCCAAAACTCTATTGATTCAAGTTATATTATTTACCCTAGGACTTTCTTTTAAACCCACAGTGTTTTTCTTTTTAGAACTACACGTATTTTCAAGCCCAGATTCAATTAATGTAAATCCCTTCTAATGAAAGAAGTCACATCCGTTAAACAACTAATTTTAATGTCTTTTCATTCCTGTATATGTGTGTTGTTATTATTATTATTAAAAATTCATTGCAGAAAATCTAAATAATATGCAAACAAAAGTCTTCATCAGTACTCTTCATTGTCAACTATAAATTATGATTTTATATTTGATTCTTATTTATTATTATCTCACATTCCTCACTTTGTGTTGAGCAAAAATATGGTATTTTCCCCTGGAATTATTATAAGCAATGATGCTTACCCATTCCTACCTTCCTTTATATTACTCTATATAAAATAAACTTAATATACATCTTTAAATTATTTAATGCTATTCAGGCACTTCCTCAAAATTTCAACTTTATTGGAATAAAAGCCACAATTTTAAATCTCTGTAAGTTCTTTGGCTTGTCTTGTTCAATCGTAACCTCTCAATATCTCTCACAGAACCCTCCTCATATTGGTCTTATTTCTGTTACAGTGTGACATAAAACTGTGAAATATTGGCTCACTGAAAATGCAATTCCTGGTGCCAAGATTGGGCCTTTCCTAGCACCCTATTCAAATGGTCATTTCTTAAACATTTTTACACCTCTAAAGAGTGAATAAAAACCAACTAATCATTAATTCATCACTTTCTTTTATTTTTTCTTTCTTTCATCAACTATATTCTTTTTCATAATTTTATTGAAATAAAAATAGAACTAATAGAGAAAAGTAATAAGTTCCAAATATCCAATATATATTTATCAATTATATATATATATATATATATTTTAATTAGGAGAGAAGGCTTCTTTTCCTGCTATTGAATATAAGAAACTAATACAGATGTGTTAGATAGAGATTAACTGCTATTTATCTACAGATTTGTGTCTTTCTTCCTATAACTCTTTTTTTGAATTTTGGATAAATGAAAGTGTACTGTGTATACTCAGTAACTTCTGTTAGTTGTTTCAGATTGGGCACAGATAAGGAAAATCCAACTACTTTAATGTTGTATCTTGGAAACATACATGATATTATTAGGTAGAGGATTTCTAAAAATATAATCCTCCTTTCACTCAGTCCTACATTAAAACCTAGTATAGGACAGGTATCACATATCTCCTTGACTTAGATTCTATTTATAGAAAGCGAATATATGTATTTACACTATTTTTGTACAGAATCTTGCGTTCAGATATTACGGCCTTGGTTTTACCCTATCTTGATTGTGTTACATATAAGTAATAATTCTTCACCTTGCCTTCCTTGATGTCTCTTCACTGTTATTTCTAGAAGTTGGTAGATCACTTCTATACATCTGAAGACCCTGATTGATGCTTTGCTCCAGTGAGATTAAGAAGAATTCTAGTCTGTGATTTCCATTAAACATTTAATAACTTCTTTTCAGCTTCTTGTATAAATCCATAATTTCTATTTTTGACTTATGAAACCTATCAAGTCTATAAATTGTAAAGCTTTTTTAAAATTTTTATTGGATATTTTATGTACTGACATTTCAGATGCTATCCCCTTTCTTGATTTTTCCCTCCAGAACTCCCCTAACCCCTCTCCCTACACCTGCTTCTATGAGGGTGATCCCATTTGTAAAAAAAATTGAGAACAATTACAACAGGAGATCAGATTGCTGTCTAAATCCAACTATATTATTCAGAGTATATAGAGAAACACTGAAACATATATACATATATATGTATATATTTATATAAATGTGTGTATATATTGCACACACACACACACACACACACACACACACACACACAAAATATATCCAAGAACAAAAAATACAAGACCTGTTCATTACATCATTACATGAAACTATTATGTCTCAGCTGGTCTTCAGTATACTCCAGAACCCTAAAGAAATAGGTTATAATACCAGTTAAGAAATGCCTTCATATGCAGGATAGACAAACTACTCAGAGAAAATGAGGGCAAGCAAACGGAGATTGAAATCAAATGTTTCTTCCTTTCTTAACTTCTATGTATGCTGGTAAATATGGATCATATCTAAGGTAGATCTTCTGACTTCAAATGAAATGGGTTCTAATTACTCTTCCTATCAGTAAAGATCTAAAGATAGATTTTCTTACTTCATATGATCCACTTGAAAAAAATCTCTCACAGGTATAACCTGCAACTTGAGTTTTTAATTAATTACTGATGTATTCAATTTGACAACCAAGAATAGTCATTTATTCCACTTTATTCTTTGTAGGAATCTCTTTGCTCTCACATTCTACACATGACACTTAACTGCTCATCCACAACAAATCCACACATTATAAAATACTCCTTTATTTTCTACTCCCATACAAGAATTTCATAAGTGTTACTTAATTCCTGGCTTTCCTTGATCATGTTTTAGGAGCATTATAATAATTTTTAATCGATGTTGATTCTGATTGACAGTGAGAAGAAACTTTTCACTGTTTCTTATGGAAACATCAACCTAGTTTCCCATGCCTAAATTAACTCAATCAGGATTCTTCTCAAAATTTTGTGGACAAGATCTTTCCAGACATTTTTTTTTCTATTTCCAGAGAACTATGGAAGGGGAAGATAAAGTTTTCTAGTCTTTCTCACCAGGCAAGATGTAAAATTCTCCATATGGCGCTGGGTAAAGCATGCCTTTTTACATAACTCTTTCTTATTCTTTTCTTTCTTACAGCCATTTTGTCTTTCTCATCAGTTCTGAAATGAGAAATTTCAAAAGGGAAGAAGTGAATGCTGACAGGAGCCTAATATAGCTGTCTCCTGAGAAGCTTAGCCAAAGCATGAAAAATACAGTGGCAAATGCTAGCAGCAAACCTTTGAACTGAGAAAGGGGTCCCCATTGAAGGAAGTAGAGAAAGGATTCAAGGAACTGAAGGGGTTTGCAACCCCATAGGGAGAACAATATCAACCAACCAGAGCTCCCAGGGACTTAACCACTACCGAAAGAGTACACACAGACAGATCCATGGCTCCAGCTGCATATGTAGCAGAGAAGAGCCTTTTGGGCACCAGTGGGAGGAGAAGCTCTTGGTCCTGCCAGGGCTGGACCAACCAGTGTAGGGGAATGTCAGGGAGGGGAAGTGGGAAGGAGGGATGGTTGCTTAGGGGGAACACCCTTATAGAAGAAGGGGTAGGAGAATGAGACAGGGGGCTTATGGACAGGAAACCCAGAAAGGGAATAACATTTGAAATGTAAATAAAAATAATCACAAAAAAAAAAAAGAACTCACCTTCAATATTTGTCACAAGGAAATCCATGGCTTATCTATTTGAGTTGACAGGAAAATATTCAGTACAGAGACCCGGTTTTCTATTGCAGTATGGCAACCAGCAGACTTGTCTTGAAAAAAAAAACAAAAACAAAAACAAAAAAGGAACCCTCCTATAATATCTTCCAATGCACTCTTTACAGTTACTGCCTGAGTAAACGGTTGATATACTGACCTTTCTCAAACTAACTCACATTAGTATCATTCTTTTCCTTCCCACAGCCTTTTTTTCTTGCTGTTAACTTCCTGATCACTTTACTCCTTATTTAGCTCTTAATGTCTTCGCATTTGACTGTCATCTCAACCACCATGGGTTTCTATGAATCCTCACCCTGATCATCCTCTACACCATCATTCTGAACCGTTCGGGTTTCCTGACTCCCTGACTCACTTCAGTATCATGCTCTGTGCTTTGTTGGTTCTTTGAGATCATTAGTACTGAAAATAAGCTTTTGCTCGGAGCACACATAGAGCCAAGGACATTGTCCTATTCACTTATGTTTTCCCATATCTTATATCATTTCAGACTGAAACAAAACCAATACCTCACAAATTATTTAAAAAATTGAGCTCTTAACATTCTCTTATGTTTGCTTTGAAGAGACATGAATGTCCTTCTTAAAGCCCAGGCATCTTCAGCAGTGTAATCTGGTATTGTCAGGATAATATACCAGAGGATGCAAATAAATTCAAACCAGACAGCCAGAACTCTGTATTGCTTGAGACATGGAGATCCCAACAACATAGTCCAAAATAGAACTAATAATCTGCTTCTAATACAAGATTAAATATGACCATGCGCTATTCTTCATGATACACTCTGAATTTTAAATCTTGAGTGCCTTTAGTTTAAAAATGGAAATAATTTTGTTTTAAAAGAATAATTTAGTTTGAATATACATTAACAGCCACTATTAAAATGGTGGAGTCTTATTCTGGAATACATCTGACACAAAGAAAGAAATTGTTGCCCTTATCAGATCAACTGTCTTATGAAATGATAGTATTTAACAAATGCATTGACTTCAAATAACCCTACATAAATTTTCAACATTACAAAGCTATGCACACACACACACACACACACACACACACACACACACACACACACACACACACACACACACACAGACACCCAGAACTGACTTTCGAATCAGCGACAAGCAAGGATAGGTCAGATTTTATTATGCACCCTATTCCATATATTCCATCAATTTTATTTTTGATTCCATAAAACTATATGCTGAAAATTTGAAGTCCTTTGTGTCAGTATTACTCTTGAATATATTATAAACTTCTTGGCACAGATGTATAAAGGGTTATGATATACAATATTGTGGTGAAGAGGGTTTATGAATTGAGAATATTTGGTTTATGAAGAGAAATCAGTTGTGGAGAATAAGCAGTTACAATATATTCTAGGGCAATGATGGCACAAAGACCGTGTTAGTAACCAACATATCTGATTTAAGTCACACTCTACAGGAATGTACTCATACCCAACACTGTATGAGTGACCAACACCCTGAAAATAGATAGCCCAGGGACCTATGATAAAACTAAATACTAATGTTCTAGTAAAAACATAGCAATAAAGTGACTCTTAATAACTTTCTGCTATGTTCATGCATCGGTGCCTTGCTCCCCACGGAACCCTTCAGAAGACAAGAAAGGAGTGGTGACCAAAGGAATGTAGAACACCAAGAAAAAAGAACCCTCAAATCATTAGGATCCACACACACACAGACTCATAGAAACTGAAACAGCACACCGATGGACTACATGGGTCTGCATAAGAACACATGCTCTATCCTTCACACAGAAAACTACTGTAGGTCTCTATTCTGCTTTCTTTATCCGGGTGTCCACTGCACACAGTGTAAGAAAGGGAAGAAGAGCCAAGAATGAGTGGTGGGTCTGCAGGATCTCCATCTGGGAGTGAATACAATGCTCCCTCCCTCCTCTTTCTGATCCTTCTCCCTCTCCCCCTACCCCGTTTCTTCCCCCTCTCCTCCCCCCCCCCCGTGTGTATATGTGTGTGTGTGTGTGTGTGTGTGTGTGTGTGTGTGTGTGTCTTTCCTCCTAGGATTTCAATATTATAGCTCTTTTCCTTTTAGACAGTATTCTATAAGACAGCTCTCTTAGAAGGTATTTGGTAAAATACATGTGCATATATATTTATAAACCCTGGAGACAGGAAATGATTTTTTTCAGGTGACTTTATGTTAGTTGAAGCTTAAGATATTGGTAATGCCTCATTTGCATAGAGAGGCATTCCAGGTGATTGCTGGGCAGGTTCTTATCTGAATAAAAGGAGTTTTTGTTGTTGTTGTTTTTAAGGTTATTTTTTGTTGTTGGTTTTGGTTTTTTGCTTTTGTTTGGGTTCTTGGTTTTTTTGTTTGTTTGTTTGTGTTTTTGTTTTGTTTTGCTTTGTTTTTTTGGTTTTGGTTTGGCATGGTTTGGCATGGTTTGTTTTTTTCTTATTTTATTTTTAGCTTATTCATGTATTTTTCTTCTTTATTACCATTCAGGTCCTTTGTATATTAAATTTATTTTGGCTTCTGGAAAAGTAACTTTTATTTGTCTCATGTAACTATCATCTTGAAGGATAACTGCTGAGTAAGCTCATCCTTTCTAGATCTTTCTGAATTCTGGTTGGTTATTTTAACCCAGTTAGTCATTCTGCCTCAAACTCCTCTCCAAGCTCATTGATTCAAATTGTCTTTTCTTAGCTCCTGACTGACTTTCTGTGCTTGGATTTAAAGTAACTCTAGCACTCTGTTCTAATCTTCTTGCTCCTTCTCACTTTTTGGCTTGTTCCATCTACATCTATGTCTAGCTTGTTCTCTCTGAGACCTTTCTGTAAAATTGTCCCTTTAAAACTACCTCTGAATTCCATGTATGGAACTACCACCGACTCAACTCCCAGGACCTCAACTCTACACTGCCTGGCCTTTCATCTGACAAACAGTGCCTGTTTCTAGCAGAGCTGGGCATATCCTATCCCTGACTCATTGTATCAAATCTTTCTGTGATTCATGACTTTGACTCTCAATTAGATGTCACTGTCAAACATGGTTACTTCCTTCTACAAACTAATATTACCTTCCTTGTTTGGGATTAATGGTGTATCCTGAGGACATGTCTGTATTTCAGCAAGAGTGATTAAATGTGTGATTAAGAGTGATTCAGAATAGCCATGTCGCTGGATCAAAATTTCTCTACAGGCTTCCGTTTTTCTTTCATGGGCTTCTTGAGGGCTCAAACTAGTGGGTCTCTGTGCTGATATCTGTGTCTTGTGTCCTTCATAGAGATATTTTTCTTCCTGTATATGTGTATTGTCTTATTTGAATTAGTTTTTATCTTATTGTAACTTACTTTATTTCATGTTTTATTATGATTAGAAGCCTGCATATTTTCTAATGATAGAAAGAATGTGGATCTTTATGAGAGTCCATATTAGGAGAAATTGAGAGGAAAGAAGAGAGGCAACCTCGAAATAGGGCATGGAGCACATAATCCTCCTGCCACAGCGTCTGTCAGTAAATGCTATGTTGTGTGCTACCCATGCCTCTAAATCAAGCATGAGAGAGGCAGAGTCAGGAGGATATTTGTGTGTTTGAAGCCAGCCTGGTTGACAGAATTAGATTCAGGAGAGCCAGGGATATACATAGAAACCCTGTGTTGAAAAACCAAAAGAAAAACGGAAACAACATGAAATGAAAACAAACAAACAAGCAAACAAACAAAGAAACAAAACTAAGCAGGGTATATTCTGTGAAATTCTGTTACCAAAGAAAGCAACAAAAAAAGATAAAGACAGTTAAAACAAGATTTTATATTAAATTTTTCATCGAATAGCAGGTATTGTGTTTTTATCTGTATGAATAAATCTATAACAAAATAGTGATTTTGATCTGTTATTTAAATTCTTAAAAAAACTATCTTTGACATTTTCAATTTATTATCGATGATTACCTCTAGGTTAACATACATCTATATCAAAATGAAATATACTTTATTCTTCTATAGTAATTTATTGTTTAATCACCATGTGTTCTTGAAGAAACCAGTTACATTTCTTGTTTATCGAATTACATGTGCAAAATTCTAGCTCTAAGAATCTCAAAGCTAGTGTGATTCTTTTTTTGAAATTTTAAATAGAACATGTTTTTATTTCTGTGTTTTTAACTAAAAACACATTGGAATATCATTAAAACATAACATTATTTTGAACAAGCTAAAGAACTTTCTTTACAACAAAAATTAAAATCATTGGGATGATTTAAATAAAGAATTTCGAACTCAACATTTGCTTATTTAACTAAATATTTTTATATCAAAGATATTACATGAGTCTTGAATATTAGAAAAGGTTTTTACAAGAATGATTTTATTCTCATAATACCTTACTGGATTTTTATATATAATATATATTGATACATATATAAAAGAAAACTGCTTTATGTTTTTCTTTAAATTATTCAGAATATTATGTTAATATATTTAAATTCGAATAAAGGAATTGTTTTAGTGACTAAATTTGGTTTCTTCATAGGTCATATTTGAAGAATTCATTCTCAATGTGAACCATTTGTACATGAGACCATTAATGAAGTAAATAAGGTCAAATATCAAAAAAAAATGGGGACCATCACAAAACTAGTCACCAAAAAGAAAATTAGAAGTACCAGGAACTCAGATAGCTACCTGGAAAATTATATATAGAGTCAGTCACTGCCTTACTCAAGATAGAAGGCAGAGCTCCCCAGAAACCAACCCTGGCAGCACTATCGCCAGGGACATTAAGTGAAAATGAGCTGTTAGTTTAGGTCACTGACTCAGTCACATTCAGTCATACCTTTATGAGCAGAGAAATAGGGTATCATTGCCTGAAAAGCATTATAGAAAAAAATACTTTGAAATGAAAAATAAATTTATTGATTTTGTACAATTATAATATTCGCCAATAGGTTTGGATGACAAGATGCTAAATACAATAATAATTTTGTCAAATGCACTGTATTTATGACTATGGTATGTATTAACTAACAAGATTAATGAAATTTTCAACAAATTCACAGTAATTCTAAAAGTTTTTTTAAAGCAATTAATAGGATGTGTTTAAACTGGAATGCAAATTTCAAATTTCATGCCTATAAAAGTTTTATAATCAAAACTAAAACATAAACACAAGAAAAGAAAAGAAAAACAGGATGAAACAACTCTCTGTGACTGTGCATTTGAATATGTTTGGTAGAAAGGGTTTAAGCAGTGAAAATCAATCACTGCTTGAGTCCCTGAAATGCACCCGACCTAACTGTTTTTGTCACAGCTAGGAAGTATTGCCCAAAGGAGAGTTTTAACTAGGCCTGAGTTGTCACTTTCAGAATCTAGAGTTGTTTGCACTTTTTATCAGAGAAATCTGTCCTAGGAGAACAAAAGACAGAAGGCCAAACCAGTTCTTTGTTCTTGTATTCTACTTATTTTCCTTTAGTCAGTTTAATTTCAAATAGCTTTTTATTGCTGTTGTATTGACTCGTTGTGATATTTATGATACCGTTAAATGCCTTCAGTTGTAGTTCTTCCTCTGTCTACTCCCTTCCTCGGTTACCCATAAACTTAAACTCTGTATCTAAAATCTTTTCCAGATAAACTAGCTCAACTATCATGAGTAAATAAGGACATCTGTTTTGTCGTTCAGGATGTCAAGACGTTGGGCAAGATAAGAAGGGAAGACAAGGCTCTAAGGGTGATGATAGAAAACAAAAATCAGAAAGTCATAGGACAGGTGATGGGAAAGCAGATGGAGGGGCTGCTTTGAGAGAAAAATGGTCTGAGGAAGGTAAGGGTAAGAAAAGAAGTGGATTCAGGAGAACATATGATGACATAAATTTATGAAAATGTTATAATGAAACCTAGTACTATGTTCCAACAACTGTCCCAACTCTAAAACCATTATTTAAAAAGATAAAAAGAATTGATAAAGCCTATAAACAATTCAGGGAAAAAGCATGAATTCCCTGAAATGCTTTGTCACAGAAAAAAATTTTTGTTGCCAATTCTGTCCACTAAAAATTACAGGGGTAACCAATTATAGAAATGAATGTATAGATAAACAAAGAAATATATGAATAACAAATGTACACAACTGATATGTAAATAAGACTTTGGATTATAAGTTTGACATGTAGCAGAGTCACAAGGACACAATTAAATATAACTACACTGATGGTCTAATTACCACATTATTTGCTTTAAATTAGGTAGGAATGTCGGAGCAATCCATATAAATAATTTAACTATTTAAACAAATTAAAATGATTATTTACAGATATATTTTCCTCCTACCCAGGTTGTGAAATGACAGACCACTAAGTATTCTTGCCTTATTTTGATCAATTTTTATTTTGTCAAGGCACTGAAAGTGGACAGATACATGACTGAGCATCAGACCTAAGAAGCAGTCACCATGTTTCTACAGACCTACTTCATCTCTATGTCTGCGTGTTGTGGAAAAGACAATTAAACATTAGCCTTTAATCAGTTGTCTAAAACTAAAATGCAGGATGACATGATGAAAGTGATAAACTTTTCAGAACCTTACTTGAGGGTACAATGATGTAAATGCATTGAGAGCCTCTCCATTGAGGTATTAGGAATGCAGACACCTTATTGAGCATATGTCTTCACTCAAATACTTACTGAGGCAGTTAGAAAGTTCAAGATGATTTCATCAAATAAGAAACAATTCCATGTGCATAGCTTTTAGCTAGATCTCAAGGAATCCACCAAGAATGCAGTAGTGTTGAAGGTTGTTTCTTCTAACTCCAACTTTTATTGGTTGTGACAATCTGCATTTATTTGGGGTGAGCATCAAATAATCTGACATATATTTGCCATATTATTTGCACTTGAGAGCAGAGACAGCCTTACATTACAATTCTATAATACAACTGTCATCCCTTGCTTGTTACTCCATCCTTTGCACATGAGGCTGGCCTGGGAGGAGAGAAACTAAGCTAACCAGAGGTATTAGAACTAGCCAAGAACTGCTTCGGAGAACCGCTTCAGTATAATGGGGGGCAGAGAAAGAATATATATGCCTAAGATGGTGGCTAGGGTCTCTGGGGCACCGTTTGTGTGGCTCTGTGCAATTGTCCAGGAGATGAGTGTTGGAGGTCACTTCATTTGCAAACTCAGGAGTTGTAAGTCAGGGACAGAAAACAAGGAGCAAAGTCTGATAACTACCAGAACAGTAAAATCATACTAGGATTAACAGTGGGAGAGCTAGCATTCTGGTGCCAGATTGGGAGGAAGGGAGATAGACAACTCCTGCAGTACTGATAAGGGTTTCCAGGTTTGATGGGGCCTCAACCCTTCCTCTGTGTCCCTGAGCCATTATAGTTTCATATTTTCTATTCTGTATCCATTTTCATATCTATTATCTTTGCACTGACTCAGAGTCAGATCAGAAGATTGCAGGTTGGAAAAAGGAAACTGAGACCTCTTGTGCTAAAGACGAACGTCATCATCTGAGCTTAAAGCAAGATAAAAATTTGAGGAGACAGAACATCATATAGAAAGAATATAGTAAAGCCCGAAAAAGATAGTGAACCTGTCCGTTCAAAACCAGCAATAGAAATAAAGTTTTTTTTTTCTTCGTTCAGAGAGATAGATTAAATGAAGAGTAAGAGTGACAGCAGATTGTAACTACATCTGCATTTCAGGGAACGAGAGAAGTTGGAAGGGGAGAGAGAACGAGTAGAAATCTCCCGGACCATGTATCGGGGGGACTAGCAGTAATTTTCACTTCACATGACTGAGTCTGACTTAGCCTTGTGACTATTAGCAAACAAGAGGTCAAGGAGCCAGAATGTAGATAGGACCACCGTAGTATCTTGCAGATACAGAAGGAAGGGACGGCAAGACCACAGCAACTCTAGTTTTATAATCTCTGATCCAGAAAAGGAGGGTGGGGGACAACAGACCCTGCAGAGAAAGGGTGTGGCCTGGAAAAATATGTGTGCAGCATGAAGTTTGTCGTCAGTGTTTTGTGCTTATTTTGGGTTGAAGTAAACTACACAGACCAATTATTTCAATAATTTAACTAGTGGTCTTCATTTCATTGAATACGTTTTGAAATTTTAGTAGTTTACAATATTTTTACCATTTAAATATTTTCTTATTTTTTCCAAAAGAAATGCCTAAAATTCTTTATTATGTGTAAATTAAATTTATGTAAATTTACTTAAAGTAAATTTTTGTTTAAACACTAAACAGTTGTTTGAAAAAATGCATATGAATTCTGTAGAAAACATGTCACCGAGTGTTAGTACATAATCTTTTTTGTTGTTATTACTTTAATTTTTTTACAGTCCAGTGGTTGTCCCCTTCCAGTGTTCCCCACAGTTCCTCATTCCATTCCTCTTACTCTTGTCTCCAAGAGGATGTGTGTCTGATGTGTGTCTGATGGGTGTGTGTGTGTGTGTGTGTGTGTGTGTGTGTGTGTGTGTGTGTGCTTTGTCCTATTTTATTTTATTTTTTAAAAAAGGGAATAGCAAACATCTTTCATCATTAAAACAATAAGTTTTATGTACATATTTAATTCATTTTATTCTACTATAATACACTGTCTAAAGTTGATCACTACAAATTTTACCAGCCTGCACATGTCAAATGCATTCCCCTACAGTAATTTTCTGATGTCTATGCAAGTTAATCCATATATTTTCACAATACACAAATATAATAGTAGATATGCCAGTCAACACTGCAGAAAAATTCTTAATTGCAAAGATCACACACATTTTATCTTACTGGCACTTCGACAACTTTGAAATCCTTTTACCCTTGGGTTTCTCTTTATTTAATTCAAAATCTTACCATTGAAGGTCGAGCAAGCGTGGAACAACCACGGCTTTTATTTTATGATAAATACATAAAGAAAAATGTTTTCCCTGAAGATTGTAAAATGTATTTCCCATTCTCACATAAACGTAAATCTAATTAGAAAGTCAGACATTTGAAAGACTCTTTACAAGCCGTGGGGATCGCCGCTGTGACTTAGGCACCAATCAACTTCACTGACTGTCACAGAAAGTAAGTGCTTCGCTTTCTTCTCGAAGATTTCAGGGTCAAAACCATTCATCAACTCCTACTTCAAGCCTGCTCCCTAACCTATGTGAAAACGGTCCCTTTTAAAATCTCATTACATCATTTTGTTTAAAGAGAGGACACATTGTAAATAATTCTTCCAGAACATGTACTTCTGAGGACTATGGTTTTTAGATAAATCTGCCTCTCAACATGGCATTATAGCTTAAAATGAATAAAAAAAATAACTACTTTTAGGTCAGTTTTTAAATATTGCCATAGAAGGGTTTAGGCTTTTGGTTTTGCCTTCTGTTTTGTTTTTTTCTTTCTCACTTTGGATTTATGCACAGTAACTCCGGATTGTTCTATAAATATACTGAGTTAGTTTGGAGGAACAGTCTGAAATGATTCAGGCTCTGTTCTGGGCTCCTTGATAACTTCAGCACAGACTTTCTCATCTCTTCATATCTGCTGGTCACTACCATCAGGAGAATTTTAGTTGTGGTACAAGAGATGTATACACAAGTCATTTCACCACACTGTATTAAGTTTTCTCAACCTTTGAGAACCACCTGGCAATGAATTTTAGTTTTTGTTCTCTTTTTTTCTTTTATTGGATATTTTTTATTTACATTTTAAATGTAATTCGGGTCTCCGTTTCCTGTCCATAAGCCCCCTCCCCCCCTCCCCTTCTCCTTCTTCTATAATGGTGTTACCCCTCCCCTATCACCCACCCCTTCCTGACATTCCCATTCACTGGGGGATTCCAGCCTTACCAGGACCAAGGGCTTCTTCTCCCATTGGCGCCCAACGAGGAGAAAGTCCTCTGCTATATTCGCAGCTGGAGCCATGCGTCAGCTCATGTATATAGTCTTTGGAGGGTGGTTTAGTCCCTGGGAGTTCTGGGGTTGGTTGGTATTGTTCTTATGGGGTTGTAAGCCCCTTCAGCTCCTGCAATCCTTTCTCTAATTCCTCCAATGGAGACCCTGTTCTCAGTTCAGTGATTTGCTGCTAGCATTCCTCTCTGTATTTGTCACGCTCTGGCTATGCCTATCAGGAGCCAGCTATATCAGGTCCTGTCTGTATTCACTTCTTGCCTTCATCAATATTTTCGAGTTTTGGTGACTGTATATATATGGGCTGGATCCCCAGGTGGGGCAAACTCTGAATGACCATTTCTTCAGTCTCTGCTCTAAACTTTGTCTCCATAACCCCTCCTATGAATATTTTTTTCCTCCTTTTAGTGAGGACTGAAGAGTTTTGCTCTTTGGTCCTCCTTCTTGTTTAGGTTCATGTGTTCTGTGGATTGTATCTTGGATAATTCGAGCTTTTGGGTTAATATCCACTTATCAGTGAGTGCATACCACGTTTTTGGTTTTGTTTGTTTGTTTTTTGTGATGGGTTCACCTTACTCAGCATAATCTTTTCCACTTAATCTCTATCTGTAACTAACATTAACAATTCCAGTTCCTGAAGACTGTTTAATATGTGTCTCCCTAACTTTCAGCATGATTCCAAGTGTCCACAGAGCATGTGTCAGGCAATTAGTTGTCTTAGTAGAAATTACAATTCTAACTATGCATCATATCATCAAATTATTTAATTGTAGGATCAGTCTCATTCAAAAACCAAATGTTACTTCTCATGGGAAGAATGCAAGTATCCTACTGGTCAATGATCCGTATCATCTCTTTATCATATCAGACCTATTTATGTGTTCTACATCCCTTATTGCATTTCTCTGTCAAGGAAGCAAACAAATTTGATGGCTGAACATAGTAGTTAAATACAATAAAATAACATTGAGAATTAAACTTTCAGAATCAGCATGGCTTGGCCCTAAATACTATATTAGTATTTTTATTTGACAACTCAATTACAAGAGTTACTTATCAGTGAAATGATAAAAATATTACTAATCTTCTGCTTAATCCTTGAGATGATAAAAGCAACCAGAAAGTCCTTGAACTTAGAAATTTATAGTATAAATCTCTTCTGTGTAGTTTTTATGTCAATTTCAACATGTCTTTATGAGCTAACATAATTTCAAGTTGAAGTTCTAATTTTCTGACAGAAATCTTCCACAAGATGCCTAAAGTCACCATAGGGACCGAAGTATGTATGATAAAAAACTATTAAGAAGTATCAGTGAATATGGATTATACTCCTTTCCATTCTTCTTCACATACATTACAACTATTCACTGGAATATTTGTTAATTTGGGCTAAACTCTTAGGATTATTCAAAACATGCATTATATTACCAGCTACACAGTAATCATCTCTTATATGACTTTTGTAAAGCATGTTCAGAAAACAGAGCTATGAAGACTAATATTAATAAACTCTATGCCCCAATGTAGGGGCATGCCAGAGTGGTGAAGTGGGAGTAGGTGCGTGGGTGAGGAAGCACCCTCATAGACTGAAGGGGAGTGAGTTTGGATAGGGGGCTTGTGTAAATAAATAAAATATCCAATAAAAATACTAAAAAACAAAACATTTCCTTCTTTCTTCTATTTCATAAAGCAAGTAAAAAACAAGTATCTTAATTTACACATAATAACCAGAATTTACATTGTCATTTACAAAAAAAGCTATTTTACCTAAGATAATTATCTAATCTAATAAATACCTAATTCACATAGTAATTAATCAATTGTAATGAAGATTAGTGACAGCATGCTAAACTAATTAAAGACTCTCTCTCTCTGTCTCTGTCACTCCTCTCTCTCTGTCTCTCTCTGTCACTCTCTGTCTCTCTCTCTCTCTCTGGCTCTCTGCCTCTTTCTCTGTCTCTTTTCACTCTCTCTTACATATATACACACAAACATACACATACACACAGAAACATACAGAACTATTCATGAAAATCTCGGAGAGCACTATTTAATTAGAATATATTGATATTTTATCTGCTTTATCTTGTTTTTCAGTTTCTTGCTTTTTTTATTTTTTAATTAACTTTTATATATTAATGCCTTACCCATATAGGGAAAGTGGATCATGCTACCAGATAGAAGAACTGCTAAGATTGTGTGAGCCCAAACCCCATGAAACTAAGAACAAAAAAAAAACCCTGTCCTTCTCCATCCTAATGAAGTATCTCCATTGGCCTGATGTGTTCAGCGAATAAGTTTCACTTCCGGGCCAGTTTTTTTTTTTCCCACAAAAGGTATTTAATCTCTGCCTCACCCTGAATAAGGGTGTGGATTGACATTCACAATCAAGTAATGCAGTTTCGACAAGCAAACAACTCTCTCAACAAGGAGTGTCTGAGGGAGGCTACCATGAAGGGCCCTGTATAAAATCTCCCTGAGAAGGCTCTCTCTCCCTCTCTCTCTCTCCCTCCTCTCTCTCTCTCTCTCTCTCTCTCTCTCTCTCTCTCTCTCTCTCTCTCACTCAGGCCTCTTCTCCTTCCCTCTTTCCTTCTGCCCAGGAAAAGGACCTTTCCCCAACTCCCAGCAATATGTTGCTGGGCACCTGGGTACACAGGAGTCTGAGAAACACAGGAATCACCTCAAACTCCACTGTTTTCCACCTAGGGAAACACAGACCGAGGACCACCATTACAGTAAGACTGTGTTCTGCTTCCCCAGAGCATTGCTCTGGAGGTGCTCCAGACAACCCAGTGGCAAGGCAGACACCCAGCATAACAGAACCCTCTCTCAGACCCCCACAGTGTCCCCTTCACATTCCCTCTCCCTGTCTCCTCTGAGAATGTAGCCACCTTCCGCCCTTGGATATATCTCTCCTGGGCACATCGAGTCTCTGCAATGTTAGGCCTGTCCTCTCCAACTGAGGCCAGACAAGGCAGCCCTTTCAGGGAATAGATTCCACAGACAGGAAATAAACAGCTTTAGGGAAGCCCCATTTCAGGTGTTGTCAGGGCACAAACGGACTGAGCTGCACATCTGTCACATAGGTAGGAGTAGGGGCTTGTTCCAGCTCTGTGTTTGGTGACTCGGTCTCCAAGAAATCCTACATGTCCAGGTGAGTTGACCCTTGTAAAGTTGTTAAATTTTATTTAATATATGTATTTTTTGAAAAGGAACCTCTCTAGGCTATGATACAGAGCAAGGGTAAAAGAAAGAATCATAACTTGTAAAGAGCATACTTAAAATAGTTTGTTTCCTGGCAATATAACTTGGTCAATAGTGATTGGGCGCTGGCCAGGCCACTGATCATGTCGTCATGGCTAGAATATTTCTCACTACTTAGCACATTATCACTTGGCTGGAAGTTTTTTTAAAACAGATAAACAGGATGAGCGAAACATACAGAGTAGCTCTCAGAGACTCATACAATAACGGCTTTCTCCAATTCAGACATCTAACATCCAACACAAGGTCCAGCACTAAGGATAGGTTTGTGATTGTATGTGACTGTCACTGGTTGGTTCACGTTTCATTTAACATATCAAAATTTAAACAACTGTGCTTCTACTAAGAACCAACTCCAGCTCTTAACAATATGAAGAAAATACAAAATTTCACTATTTGTAAACAATATTGCAAATTATTGAATTTATAATAGTATACTTTCTCAAAATAAGCAAAACCTATTGAAGGGCTTTTTGTGTATATTAGTGCATCTTGATGATTTTAGAATATATAAAAAAATAGAGTACCCAAGACAAACATTTTTATACTTCTTTACTTTTATCTGCCTCAAAGGCAGATAATCTGATTTCTATCAACATGTCAGTCACATCTGTTTTTGAATTTTATGTGATTAGGATGATCCACTGCATACTATTTTGTTTTTTGATTTCTCTTGCTTAATACTTTCATGTTTGAGACATTAATCCCAGATATAAAACTGAGGAATTTATCATTGCTCAGTGGCATAAAATTTGGTAACTGTATCTCACTGAAGAATGCATTCTACTCCCAAATGACACCAGGGTTTGTTCCATTTCTTAGCTGGTTTAAAAACATCCATGTAAACCTTCTGCCAATGTTTACTAATTCATGATCTTATGATTCACTTTAGTACAAAATTGGCCCTTCTTGGTCAGGCAATATCAAAACTTTCCAGTAAAATGCTATAATGTTTATTTTAATGTGTCTTTCCTTTGTATCCTATAATTCATACATTACACAGTAGGAATAGTACAAGTATTCATTCTGTGTGTAGAACTAGATCTCTGCTTTTTGTTAACACCTTTCCTGCGTTTGTTTACTAGCTTAGCATTATCTGTGTGAAACTCATTTTCAAGTTATCACTCCATTTTGAATTTGTTCCTTTGTCCTTACTCTTAGAAATCTTATTGTATGATTCTATCCTACTTGCTCTTTCTCAAAGCCATCGGGACTTCTCTCTCACTCTCTCTCCATGCTCTCATGTGCGTTTGAGTCTGTCTCCTTTGTCTTTCATATGAACACTCCTCTAACTATATTGTAGCACAGTTTAAATAGGTGGTAATAATTGATGCATTAAAATAATTGAAAACTCTGTGTAATCAGAAGGGAAGAATACCTTCCAACATTCTATACAACAATAAGAACACCCTGAAGGGGTTTGTAACCCCACAGGAAGAACACAATATCAACCTTCCAGACCTCCCAAAGCTCATAGGGACTAAACCACCAACCAAAGAGTACACATGGAGGGACTCATGGCTCCAGCTGCAGAAGTAGCAGTAAATTACTTTATCTGACATCCATAGGAGCATATCGGCATGCTAGCGTGGTGAGGCTGGAGTGGGTAAGTGGGTGGAGAAGTGAGCGCTCTCATAGAAGCAGGGGACACAGAAGAGGAGATAGGGTGTTTAACTGAGAAGAGGGATAACAGCTAAGATGTAAATAAATAAAATAACCAATAAAAAAGAACACTCTAGTTGAATGAATTAATTATATTTTTCAAAATAATACTAAAAAAGGTTATGCAGTTTCTTAAGATAAATATGTAGAGTGGATTATTCATGATCCAATGTCCATGACCATATATGTGTGCACACACACACACACACACACACACACACACACACACACACACACACAAAATACTCCATGGCTATAATTAAATCTTTACTAAAGTCAATCAATCAATCAATGTTTGTTTTTAAAAATTTAAAATAAATTAAAACCTTAAAATGGATAACATGTTAAAGTAAAATGAAAGCAGAGGTTGTCTGAAATGTAGCTCAATGTTACGATCCTTCTCTAGTGTTTATAAGTTGCTGTAAATACATCTCACACCTACACCTCAGTCATACCCAACTCACAGAGGTCAACCTGTGAAAAATATTCAAGGTGTAATGTTAGCCTTTTACAACTGGGCTCACATACGCCAGTCATTTTATTAAGGAAGAGTTTCAAAGAAATTGTGTTTGAATGAAATTATTCCATAAATAGTAATGACCCTTTCAAGGGATACTTTAAACACTATAATAATTTGAATTTACTTCCTCATGACAATGAACTCCCTTGGTATAAATATCAATGTATAATTATTTAGTTGTATGCCTATCTAATCACTTAATATCATAGTAAATTACTTCATACTGGTATTATATAAAATTCTGGTATCCTCTGCTACTACTCAACTTAATTATTAACATCAACTCGTCAGTTTGTCAACTATAAGTTAAAAGATGAATGGAGGATGACGTGTTAGGAAATAGACTCACTAAACAATGTCAATCTCATATTGTAAAGCAATTAAAACTTAAATGCTTCTCTGTTCCCCCTTCCATTTTCAAATTAACCCCTTTTAGCCTTCAGTGATTTTGTGATTGGAATCATACGGCACAGTGGTAGAGGTCACAGAAGGTTTTCCTTCTGTAACCTGTGTGCAATGCATTTATAATGGAAAAAAAAACAGTTCTGTAATACCTATAATGATGTTGATGGATCTAAAATATGCTCATTATGTTTTTACCTTTGTTTTCCTTTATGATAAATTCATGATATATCATAGAAAGCAGCAAATTCTAATCAGGTGGTTATTATAAGGCAATATTCTCAAGCTTCATGGCTGCATTTTGTGTATGTAGAACTATAACATATGAAAGGTTAAAATTCTATATGATAAACACAGTTGGCTATTGTCATTTTAATTGTGTATTTGCAAACACAGTTCCTGGTTTAGCTCTACTTATAATCAGTCATGACATTTGACTTTCACATTCATTTTTGTACTTGGGCAGAGCTTAAAACACCTTCAAACAACAATACATGCATTCATAGCATAGAAATATGTTTTGTCTTTTATGTCTCAACTTTTATTCTAATAATGTGTCTTTAAAACCTTAGTCTTTATACTGTGGCAACTGTGGTTTTCTCAATTGGTGAATTATTGGTTAAATGTATCGTGAATGTAATTCTAAAGTGCTTTCCTAAACATATGTGATATATATATATATATATATATATATATATATGTATATGTATATATATATTCTGATACAATTCACTCTATGCTCTAATTATAGTCTGATAAAAACATAAAAACTACTTAAAATAAATTTTTATTGACTTGTTCATGTCGGTATTTTGCCTGTCTCAGCAAAGTGGAGGCAAAGGCAGGGTTTAAAACCAGAATATATAGCTAGTTTGTTCCTAGCACAAGATTAACATTCAAGGCTTGTCTTCAAATAAGAGAGAAGGAGAGAAAGACAGAGAGATAGACACAATGAAAGAGGGGGCGGGGAGGAAGAGAGAAAGAATCAATTCCAGGAAGAAGCTAACCATGAAATACCTTCATAATAAAACATGAATCCCATAATCCTTAAGGTTTTTGTTTTTACATTATGAAGTACAACACCGAGTGTATTTGTCTTAGTTTTTGTGGCCTTTCATCTGTTGCATCATTCTTTCTAGGAATCAATACAAATGCAATAAACCAATTCAAAGCTCAATCTTATCTCTCAGGTATCTGAGATTCTGTATTTCTTCATTTCTTCCTGTCCTACCCGCTCTCAAGCATTTATATAGAAAATGTTTCGTAAGCACCGAGGCCCACTGAGTCTTTCATTTACTCTAAACTATTAGTTATATGTCATCAAATTCAATTTTATTTAAAGTTAATTCTGAAAAAAAGAAATATTTGGTAATATATTAATAAAGGCAACATATCCATATATCTCTTCCTGTAGAATAAAGTACAAATATGCCCTTTAAATATACACTAAAAAATACTCATTTTTTCTCTATCCAATGAACTACAGACATAATGGTCTACAATCTATTCAGAACTTCATGATACATAATGCAGAACCTTCAGCATCCTTTCCATTGACATTCTCTTCCTTTTGGTTCATCACAAAGTCTACAGTTGTATAGTCTTAGAATCTATGATACATTTTAACCTTGTACCACCAGTACTGATTCTCACAGTGTTAGCTCCTTGAAGAAATGCCACTTCTCCGTATCTTGTATTGTGGTTCTTTTATTCTGTGGCTCTTAGGAAGACTTAACTGTTGTTTGGTATTACATATTTTCGTTTAGTTTTGTGTATAAGGTTCTTAGCTTCTGGTGACAGTGTATAATTATTCTGTTATATACTTGATTCCCTTGCTATTTCTGCTGTGCTACCCGGTTTAGAAGTACGGAGATCAGTCTTTGTTTTTCAAAGAGCTCAGGTCTGCAGATACAAAAGAAAAGTAGACAAAAACAAAAACAAAGAAAATAACAAAACAACAAAAATTGTTCAAGAACAAAATAAGTAAAACTAAAAAAAAACTAAAGCATAAAAACCCAAAATATAAACAAAAAAAACTATTAAGAAAAAGCCTAATACAGCACTGAACAATAATTGCTCCAGGGAAAGGAGTTTTCCAGACCAACACAAAATATGTAAAGACTTGTCTGCTTCTATAAAATGTAGAGGGCTACGACATAGACATTCACAGTTTATTATTTTAATCAACTCAAAACTACATGTATAGGGCTCATAGGTACAACAATCAAAAACTACTGTGGAGATTCATGATAAGGATTTCTTAAAAAAATTCTAATGTTTGGATCATTGTAGATATTATAAACTTATTGCGAATTTTCTGGATTATTCTCTCCCTATAGGACAAAGTAAGAACAATCACATGATAAGCAGCTTCACGTGGTAACTAGGAGGCTTGGGATACACAGTGGAATCTCCTATTCTATGTATCTCAGAGGCTTGGGATGCACAGCAGAATTTCCTATCCTGTGTATCCTCGAGGTCTGGGAGGCACAGTGGACTCTCCTATCCTGGGTATCTAGAAGGCTTAGAAAACACAGTCAAATCTCCTATTCTGGTACAAGTAGCGTGATGTGATATGTTGACTCAGGGATTCATACCATTGTAACAGTGTCTCCTTTCATGATTTTAACATGATTTTTACTTTGTTTTTATACATATCCTAACCTTTTTCATATCATTTTTAAAAATTTCTTGGTGGTGCTAAAATTCAAATGCAGCGTCTCTCACATGTTAGGTAAATGAGTGACTTTCCAATCCAGTATAGCTCCCGTCTCGGTTTTAGTTTTAGTTTAAATTCTACAATTACTGTTTATTTTTCAAACTCACATCACCTTTATATTATTTTCTATGCCTTTTTAGAAATATGACATGGCTATTTCTTTGTTTTCATTTTCCCAAAAAGCATAGGATTTCTACCAAGTAAAAATGAACCATCAACGCTTTGGTGCTTATACCCTCATGGTTGATTTTCAGTGCGTTGGTGAACCGCTTCTTTTTGAAATCCTAAAGAAAGCTAGACACTAGAACTCTTGAATTCCTCATTCCGGAAAAATATAAATCTCCAAAAAAAATTAAAGCTTACGTATGTATTAAAATGTTCACTGAGACCCTTTACCCAAAGGTATAATGGATTATAGTGTTCAGAAAATATTGAAAATGTCAAGCTGTAATGTTTCCCAGGTCCTACCATCAGATTAAAGCTACGATGGCAAACCAAATGTGTTTTCCAGGACACTCTTTCTTTCTTGCATCACAGTAAAAGCCCTTTCAGATGACCCATTTTATCAAGTGTTTGTCATGGAAGCATGAGTACCTAAGATCAACATGTAAAGACCTGAAATAATAATGTTCATATGTAAATTCAGATCAGTTGAGGCACACAGACATATGTTTAGGACTCTTTGCCCTTCTAGTGTAAGTGCCAGGTGTTCTTTAGATGCTGTCTCAAAATATGTAGATGGTCTGACCAGTAAATCTGGAGTCTGGAGTCTGCCCTCCACTGTCTATATAAACATGCACTTGCATGCATACTGGTTCACATGAACACACACACACACACACACACACACACACACACACACACACACACAAACACATATGCACTCATGCTCACAGAAAAGCAAACATACTAAATTATTGTTTTCTAAGCTGAATAATCTCTGTAGAGATTTGAAATTCAATTCGTACTGCTAATTAAGAACCACTATAATTTCTGATGAGTTCAATTAAAATTACAGAAGGAGGTGACAGGTTAATGTTTTATACAAAAGGTTTGATTGATATGAGTGAAAGGAAGCATAAAGATCAATAGAAATGAAAAAATATAAACAGTTAAGTTGATGTTAGCATACTGTTATGAAAATTCCAGCTGTCATAGGTTTAAAATACATCCATGCTCAAATTCAGAGTAACAGTCATATAGGAGTTCTGCAGTTCAGATTATAGGCGTGAACTTGGAAGAAATAAAATATACAATTATTTATTTAAGGCCAATAGCCTAGATTCTAGTAGCTGCAGACATAAAAGGGAAAAAAATTCAAAGACAGGGCGCTAGAATACTCCAGTATGAAGGCATGGAGTAAGCAGAAACTGGCAAAGAGGAATTCAGTGAGGCAAGTAGATTATTTGATCTCAGAATACAAAGTATATTCTCAGAAGATAAGAAAAGATAGTGATAAAAAACAAACAAACAAAAACAACTGCTGAGAGGGGCAAGTAAGGTAACTCAAGGATCAATAAATTGATTTGCAAAGAACAAGATTTCCAGCACATTAACAAAAGTATGTTAGAATTATTTTTATAGATTAACTTGTGGAAGGAGTCATATATATATATATATATATATATATATATATATATATATATATATACACACACACACACACACACACACACACACACACACACACACACTTGCCCAAATGGGTGATGTAGTATAGAAAGGATATTGTTGGTGTTAGAGAGAAAAAAATTACTACTGTACTGAAAAGTAAGATGACTGGGCATCTACTTATCTACTGCCTGAGTACAATGGATGATATTAGGATATGAGGATGTAATTTCTAAGAGGAAAGGGAATAACATGTTCAATGACAAGCTAGAACAAGAAGGCATGATGTAATTTTTTTTAGTACACTCATGAATATAACGATTTCACTATAAATTTCATGTCAAACTTATAATCTGAGTACAAAAATTATGAGAGGCTATACCTAGTTAGAAGAAATACAAGGAAGGACAAAGCAACAACTTAAAAGAACTGAAGGAGAAACACATTGTTAAAATATGATACTATTATCAAGTGCCATCTATAGCCTCACAAAGTTGCCTTCAAAATATAAAACTTATGGTAGCCAGGGTAATTAGGTTTTATAAGATTTTCAAGAAAAAAAAATGAAAGATACAAATTACATCAGATGAATTAAAAGTTAAAAGCAACGTAATGTGATAGTTGTAAAAAAAGTACATGATTATTTGTGTAGGGTACATGAGAGTGGTCAAGTTATCAATAGTAAACTCTAATGACGAGCGAACAAGAGGTTTGGTACCATCAAGTTACTAAAGTTGGAAGTAAGGTTAGGAAGTAAGGTTTTTAAAACAGATTACAGGAGATCAATTCATGATCAGAAACAAGGAGACTAGAATAAAACACATACCTGGTACCTTGAGTAAATCAACAATACTGATAGAATAAAATACTCTGAGTTGGTTACAACTCAGGGCTCTGATTAGTGGATCACCACTTGGCAAACCATTGAAGAGTGATTCCTGTTTTTTTTTCCACCAAATAAAATAGTTGTACTTATTTAAAACACAAACAATAACCAAAAATCTAATGTGCAGTGTGTTTAAAGAGAGATTTAGTTCAGAAGAATTAGTTCAAAGGTGGAGAGGAAAATATGGAGCTCAGCTAAAGAAAATGTGATATTACTGTGTCTAGTACCTCAATCCACTTAAAATGTTTTCACATTATTAAGAAAACTGAACATCAATATAAAAATCTCAGTTGGACATTGAAGTGAACGTGTGGTGGAACAGTACATCAGCACACAATTAACCTAGGGGATAGTCTCTTTATAGGGCTACTTATACTTTGAGGAAGAACTATATTGACTTAGGCTAAATTGCTACAAAATTTAGGGAACTTAGGGAAAGAGAAAATCTTAAGCAAATTACTTTTGTGCAGGGTAGGAGAGCTCTGCAATGGCATATGTAAAACCCATCCTTTGGAGTGGTATATCTATCCTGCTAGCAAATTAGAGGGAAAAATCTACCATGTTCTATTATGCAGAAAGGAGAATGTAGCTTCCCAAAACATGTCCTTTTAAGAACAGAAGAGGGTAGATGAATTTCTCTGTTCCTTCTTGCTTGTCAAAAACTTACCATCATTGAAAAAAGTTAGCTGTATGGTAAAAATCACTTTCTAACAAAAGAAGAAACTCAAAAAGCACATTAAGATGACTTTGTTTTAGGACATCCACATTTCAAAAAGCTAGAAATACGAGTGAGGTCTTAATTATTGACTCCTTCTTAAGAAACTAAAATGCTGCTAAAATTAGACATGTTTAAATATATATGCAAAAATAAAGTCTTTGGAAATTCCCTCCATGACAGATAAAGTGACATTTGGATAATTTTTAATCTAGTGAATCATTTTTCCCCTGAAAACTTAGAAATCAGTTTCTTTCTCTCTCTCTCTATAATATATATATATTGCAACACATGTTACTCAATCCTATCCAGAGATAGTTTCAATTACTTCCCCTTATTTTTAAGAAAAATAAAATTGAAGTTGAGGATACATAACATTTTCTAGACACACAGTAACAACCGTCTATCCCTGATAGGGTACTGATGACAGACAAAAGAAATAATTGTACCCCTGTCTAACTTGGTGGATGATATGGTTTAGTGGGGTTTATTTAGAGGATCATGGTTGAGTGGTATTGCAGAAACATGGAAGGCTTACAAGTAGCTAGGACACTGAAGAAATATCACTGCCTCCGGTACCCATTAATTGCTTTCATATCCTCAAGTAAGAAAAATGCCTCTTGAGGCTCGATAAGTGGCTATTAGTAGGGGCAAACTTGTGAGATATTTTTTTCAAATAAGACATTATAAATCCTCTAATTTCAAAATGTCAGTAGCCACGCTAAGTCTAGGGGATAAAAGTCTGTGAAAATGGGGGTACTTGAAAGTTAATATCTGAGAGTAACTTTCATTTTTAATAGTTAACAAATTTCAAGTATTGACCAAAATGATTATGGCTTTTTGAATAAAAATACCCTCATAAGCCCACATGTTTGAATGTTTGTTTATAGGAGGCAGTACTACTTGACAAGGATTAGGAGTTATGGCCTTCTTGGAGGAAGTATGTCAATTGCACTGGGGTTTCAAGTTGGTGCTTCTCACTGCCTGCTTACTGAAGATACAGATATAGAACTTTCAAGGTACTTCTCCAGGAACTTGTCTACCTGCAGTCCAACATGCTAGTCACCATGATGACAATGGACTAAACCTCTGAACTATCCTCAATTAAATGGTTTACTCAATTTGAGTGATTGTGGCCATGATGTCTCTTCAAAGCAATAGAACATTTCATAAGGCAAACATACTTTATAAACTCAATGTTCCACTGAAAATAAACAAAAATGAACACTCTCTGGATATGTATAACTAAGAATTTTTTACTCCAATTAAAATATGTTCAAACATGAATATGTGCTAGTTATACACTAGGCAGGATATTTTAGCTACTGAATATAGCATAAATTACAAGGATAACTACTGAAAAATCTGAGTATTTATGAAACCATATCTTTCTTGCAATAGATTTAACCTCATGTCTAACTAAAAATATGATTGTTTCCAAAGATATTAAATGGCAGATCAGAATATGTATTCTATTATAAATCTATGCAAAATCAATGTCTCTTGTAACAATGGACAGCAAACACATTTGAATTGTCTTGATGTTGATAAACTGAAAGAAGCCAGATACATTTGCAATGAAAAACACTCTGAAGCTCATGGCATTAGATCCTTATCTTTTATTAGGCAACAATACTGAGTGAATCACTGAGATTTTGACAAATGCTTTAATTTACTCAATTTCCATCATATATTTTCTGGAATAATTTCTAAAGTACTAATGCCAGGATGTTTACCTATTATTAACGAATCAATATTATTTATTTTTTGAGGGGGAGGGCAACTCAGTTAAAGAACATATGTTCCTCAAATTTGTTTTTAAAAGGAGTATATAAAGTTTCATCATAGTGTTACATGTTCTTGATGAACATTTTAATGCTTTACAAACATAATAGAAAGTTCCAAATAATGAAAATAAACACCAAATATGTTTGTTTTAGAATTTGTTATAGCTTGTAAATTTGTTACTTATTCAATGTTTTAAAGAGTTAACATCTCTAAGTTATTTCAAAATATAAATATTTTGTTAGAATATTATTTTAATGTTTCAATGGATAAATAGTACAATTTGTGCATATTGTCCTTTCAGAAGACATTTTCACAACTAATTTAATTGTAAGATTAATAAAACTATTATTGCTTATAAAGTAAATGGTATAAATAGGTTTAATGTCACTTTGACTTCCAAAAACATTATAGTTAGAACTGAAAGCAGAACTTGTAGTTTAAGGTACTTACTTTCCATAATTATAAAAAATATTCAACATATTTTGTCTCTTATTTTGAAAAATGTACTTCTAATGCAAAAATCAACCCTTTCCTAAGCTACGAAGAGCATATCAAGTGTGTATGAATTTATATCCGATTTCAGTTGGGTGAAACAGCAATAAAAATGTGATTATAAAATTGAGATATCTGAGACCATTGTGTTTAATTTCATTGTATTATAAGTTGCACCTCAAATTTCCATTATCCAAATTAGAGTTTATTCCATAAACCATTTCTCCTAAGCAAATGGCAACTACATTTGAGCTGGTTGTTACTGTATAATTTTATGAGTTTCTCATTTAAAAAATAAATGTAATTGTACTATCTTATAGCAGAGAAAATGAAGCTATTCAACTGTAGTCGGCTACCTCACAGATAGTCAAATGAATATTACATATTTTCTACTGAGTGGTTGTGAGTATAATGAGATTACACCTATTCCTAGTCCATTTCTGGATAATAAGAAGCCACTACTGTACAAGATAATTTTCAAAGTCATAGAAAAGTAGAAAATGAATAAGGCACACCAATAATGAGAGCACAAGTAAAATTGCTATTAAGGTTTTTCACTATTTAGCACAAAAGTATATGAAGAGAAATGGAGAGACACCTATTATTTTATCCTATTTAAATAATGAGAAAATGCATGAAAAGGGGATTTTAATGACCAATTTTTAGGAGATAACTCTAACTTTCACTTTTGAAATTGCTATATAAGATTAACACATTAAAATAGGTATGCATTTTAATTACTAGAATGAGTATCACCAATTTAACTTTAAGAAAGAGTTCAAAATTTTAAAAATTAACAGTATATCTTACGCTTTTCAATAATCCTAGATATTTATATATAAGTAAATATAAAGAATATGTAGTTTAACTTAAATTATGCTAATATAATACTGCAGAGAAAACTTCTAAAATACTCCCCACATTGTATAGATAAATATTTTTTAATCTATGGTATTCAGACAATCCATGCCAGTAGTGGCTATTTCTTTACTGAGTGAGCATTTTAAAGAAAAAATCTATATACTTTCAAACGTATTCAATGATGTAAGGAAGTATATTTTCAGAAATGTGATTCAGCTACACTACTGTAATTAAAGAAAGCATCAAGTGATGAATGATGGTATTCTCTCCTCTATGTGCCATATCTCTTTTCCCCTCTGTTTTACTCCTTCTCCTTTTCCACCTTCTGTGCTGCATCCCTGTGTCTCTCATGTAATTGTTCTTATTATTACTTATTTTCAGAGTAAGTCTGTCATGTTGTTAGAACCTACTGACACCCACTCAAACACAGCACCCTAGATTTTTCAAACCTAATTAGAGTACAGGGATGATTAGCCATCATATACTCATACCTTGTTAACCTGACATGAACACATATCATTTCAAACAATAGAATTCCATGATTTTTAGAGTTCTGGTGACCTCAAAATGCAAATTTCATTTAGTTCATCATAAAGATTATTTAAAATCCTAACAGTTCCATGATATTCTTTTTAAAACCAAAGTCCAATATCTCTGTGAAACTACAGCTGATCTTTCAACTCTGGATGCCTATAACATTAAAAATAAATAATAAAAAACCACTTAGACTTTATGCTTCCAATATATTAGGGCAATATATGGAGTAGAATTTTAATACAGCAATGTGGCTGATCTGGCAATGGATCACATCAAAAGACATTCTAAATCTATGTGATCCTGTTGGAATGACACACCATTAACCCCTCTGACTAGACTACAGACACACCCTTAATACATATCTTTATTCCCTAACAATGAAGGTAATGTTAGTTTGTACAAAGAGGCTACCATGTTTAAAAGTGACATCTGAGTAACAGATAAAATGATGAATCAGAGGAAGATTTGGCACAATGTATCAGAAATAGGTTCATGCTAACTTCCACGAGAAAGGACAGACAACCAAGAGAGCAGTACAGAGAGATAAATGGGGAGGGGCAATTTTACGTGGACATTTTTACAGAGATTAGCTGCAGATGAAGATGAATTGAGTCAGAAAACAAGAAAGAACCAGTAAAGCCAGAGTTAGTTTAATGCCAAACAGAGCAATTCAGTCAGAGGCAAAGGGAAGATAGTTTGAATCAATTAACTTGGAGAGGAGTTTTGAGATAGAACAGTTGAGCTTAACCAGTCATCTGAATCCATAAAGAACTCAACTGGGTGAGTGTATTTGACACTAAGCCTCTGAAATGACAATTCCACAGGCAAAGGAAAGATACATTTACATAAAGAATAAGTAGTTCATTTAAAATAGGGAGTAGAGACAGAGTAAGTTATGTTCAGATCAAAGCAAAATCTAAACTCAACCCGAAAACCACCAAATCTCGCAATTTTGGAATATCTGGAGCATTTGATGGGATTGGTTGGCTCTGTCATGGTAGCCCCTCCAGATCTCATACCAGCCCTTTTTTTTTTGTTAGACTTTCAGCTTCTCATTTATATCTCTACTATTTGGGGGTATTTAGACTTTCTCTTTGTGGCAGCATACAGTAATTTTTGAGGACTTCCTATCATGGAAATGATATTACCGCATACTGCAAAGTCTCAGTCATTGTTTGTAACATTGATAGAATTCCTTATGAGTTCCAAACTCTTGTGTAGTGCAAAACTAACAGCACATAGGATATACTACCAAAATCTGTTGGTATCATAGGTAGTCATCTGGCCTGTATTGCTATAAAACTAACTTTTAATTTTGGTGGCTGAACTTGAGGAAAAATAGGTACTTGACCTTAAGAAAGGGACCACTTTAGTAGAAATTCCTTTCAAACATGCTCTATTCAAATTTATTCAGTCTTTTTAACTGGTTAAAGCTTTTAAATGGATAGTACGTTTCTGTAAAATCACAGTTTGTATTCCAGAAAGATTCCTGCAATATTCCCTCCCTGGTATAATTTTAGTGCTCTATTGTTAAATCAAAAAATCATTCAAGTTTTTAATCATTCAAGTGATAGAGGCAAGATATAGACAAGATTATATCCAAGGCATATTTCTCAGTATCTTAGAACAGAGCTTTGGTTTCATTAAGGACATTGGTTTCTTAACAATTAAACTGCACTCTCCCTAACCTACTTGGCTGCACCTTTATTGTACCTTTTTCCATCTTAAAACATATTTTTATATTGTTCTGAATTTATTTTTCAACATAAACCTCGATGAACACAGTGAAGAATAACAACATTGTCTAGAAATTCCTGAAGTAAAATAATATATAAAATACCAATTATATGCATATTTATTAATTTTTTTAGACATTTACTTAAATCATTATTTGTACTCTTCAATTCCCAAGTGCAATAATATTTGAAATATGGAAGAGAATGATATTGAGAAATAACTAAAATGAAAATGAATCCTGTTCCCCTAACTACTTGCTGACTTCCAGGCATGTTTCTGTAAAACCTTAGTTGGTATTCCAGAAACATTTCTGCAACATTCCCTTCCCTGTATAATATTAGTGCACCTTTTTTGATTCAAAAACATCACTCAAATTTTCGTGATAGAGGCAAGATGGAGCCAAGATTATTTCCTCAGATGGAAAATGAATATTCTGTAGTCCACTTTCAATGGAGCCCTGTTTCTATCAAATTGTCATGAGCCAGGACTCCACCGTTCAAATTTCAGTTTGCATTCTGAGTTTCTGAACTCCAAACAGAATGATGATTAAGTTATACTTAGCAGCATTCTATAACTTCATACTCTTATGTAGGTTTTCATGAAAATGAAGGTTTTCAACAACATCATTAGGTTTTTCCCAGAAATGTTCTCACTTCTTGTTATTAAATTCCTATATTAGCTTTTTTTCATTTATAGGAGAAAATATCTAAAAGAATAATCTTAAGGTAAGACGGCTATTTTGATTCATTGAGTAAAAAGAGATACAGTTTCTCAAGGTGGGAAGTCATGTCAGCAGTGCTGTAAAAAGGCTGTTCCTATTGCATCTGCAGTCAGAAAGCAAGAAGAAGAGAGAAAGAGGGAGAAAGGAAGTTCATAGTGACATAGAGCTCAGTTTTCTGTTGTTTTAATTAAATTTTATTCTCTAGACATAGGATGCTGACACTGACATTTACAGGGGCCCTTTACTTCTCACTGAAACATTTCAGGAAACTTTTAAACATATACCCAAATATGTGTCTCCTAGATGATTCTAAATCCTATCAAACTGGCTATGAAGAACAGACATCATATGATAAACTTCCCTCATTAAATTTATTCTCGAAAAATTTATTCAGACCTAATTTCCTAATTGTGTCTTTCTGTGTCTATTAGACAAACATGGCTTTTATTTTTCCAATACTGCTGGCAGGGGACTTTGGTATTATACTTTATCATCTTATAGGTAGAGAAATTTTAGTTTTAGAAAGGAGATGAGCTACTTGATTATGTCAGTAAAAATATTCTGAGTATAAGTGGCATATTTTTTAAAACTCTACTGGAGCCTGTCTCTTCTGAATTTTAGCCATAAGAGAATTCCAATATTGCTTAAAATTCTGTACCATTAGCTTTCTCTTTCAAGATTTGCTTTGTTAAAAACAAAATTAAAAAGAATCAGAAGATCCCAGCCTATGGCTGCAGCACAAGACCTGGAGCATGCCAGTCCCAAGAACCTCAAAAGCACAATGGCCTATAAGAAGCAACGCTGGCACCCGGAACCCCAGAAGGCCTGTCCTCTACCAGAGGCCATGCCAGTTCACAGAATTTCAGAATTTGAGATGCACTGCTGATACACCAAACTGCAGAGGTCATGTTGGTCGCTGAAGCCCAGCACAGATACAATATTGGACCTGAGACTCTGACGATAAGTGAGTCACCAGAAACATGCTGGTCACTCAGGCTGGAAATGAGAGCAAAAATAGAGACCAAGTAAATGACATTGATCCAAAATAGAAATCAGAAATCAATAATTACTTCAAACCCAGAAGCCTAGAGGCCTGTGTGAGAACCCAAGCAACAGTAGCCATGGCAATATGACTCTATCACCACAGCTCTGCAGTCCTACCACAACAAGCCTTGCTGGTCCAACACAGGTCAAGGACACCTCATACTAATCAAAGGAAAGGAAGGGAGGAAGGAAGGAAGGAAGGAAGGAAGGAAGGAAGGAAGGAAGGAAGGAAGAAAAGAGTCCACCAAGATTATTTCTCAATTTTATGGGCCAAAAACAATGGCAACTGTATTTGTAAAATAAGCATTACTAAAGCTTAATTCAGAAATTGAACCCCACAGATTAGAAATGAGAGATTTCAGTACTTAACTCTCACCCGTGGACAGGTCATATCGATGGAAAATAAACATAGAAATAAAAAAAAAAACAAAACCACAGATGTATAAATCAGATGGACCTAAAGATGTTTTACCAAAATACAAAAGAATATACCTTCTTCTGAGGACCTCATGCAAATTTCTTGAAGTTTGAACACATATTAGATCACAAAGAATGTCATTGCTGAAGGAAATTGAAATAACTCCCTGATGTATGGAATAAAGGTGGATTTCAACAATAAGATAGACTCCAGAGAACCAAATAATCCTATTAAATAAAACAAAGCACAGAGCAAACCAAGGAATTCTAAACTGAGGAATATCAAATGGCTGAGAAGCACCTAGGGAAATATTCAACATCTTTAGTCATCAAAGAAATGCAAATCAAAACAACCCTGGGAATCTACCACATACCAACCAGGATGGCTAAGACAAAAAATTCAGGTGACAACAGAAGTGGGCAAGGATGTATACAAAAAACACTCATCCACTGCTGATGGGATTGCAAGCTGGTACAGCTACTCTGGAAATCAGTGTTGCAGCTCCTCAAAAATATGGATATAGTACTACCTCGAGACCCAGCTATACTACTCCTAGGCCTATACTCAAAAGATGTTCCAACATATAACAAGGACACATGCTCCACTATGTTCATAGCAGCCTTATTTATAATAGCCAGATGCCAGAAAGAAACCAGATGTCCTTCAACAGAGTTATGGATACAGACGCTGTGGTACATTTACACAATGGAGTACTACTCAGCTATTAAAAACGAAGTTTGGAGCAGAGACTGAAGGAAAGGCCATTCAGAGACTGCCCCACTTTGGTATCCAGTCCATATATATATACAGCCACCAATCACAGACAATATTGTCAATGACAAGAAATGCATACTGAAAGGAGCCTGATCTGTCTTCTGAGAGGTTCTGCAAGAACATGACAAATACAGAGGCAAATGTTGAGAGCTAACCATTGAACTGAGAATGGGGTTCCCAATGGAGGAGTTAAAGAAGTGTGGATGCTTTAGTCCTTCTTAGAAGGGGGAACAGAGTACTCAAAGGGGAAATTCAGGGACAAAGCATGGAGCAGAGACTGAAGGAAAGGTCATCCAGAGACTGCTTACCTAGGGATCCATCTTGTATGCAGTCACCAAACCCAACCACTATTGATGATACCAAGAAGTGCTTGCTGACAGGAGCCTCTTATGGATGTCTCTTGAGAGGCTCTGTCAGAGCCTTTCTGTTACAGTTGAGGATGTTTGCAGCTAACCATCAGACTGAGCACAGGGACCCCAATGGAGGAGTTAGAGAAAGGACTGAAGGAGCTGAAGGTGTTTGCAACCCCATAGGAACAACAATGCCTCCCAACCAGACTCCCTCACCCCAGAGCTCCCAAGGACTAAACCACCAACCAATGAGTACACATGGAAGAATCCATGACTCCAGCCCCATATGTAGCAGAGGATGACATTGTCTGGCAGCAATAGGAGAATCCCGTGGTCCTCTGAATGCCTCAGTGTGGAGGAATGCCAGGGCATTGAGGTGGGCATGGATGTTTGGGAATGGGGGCATCTTCATAGAAGAAGGGCGAGGCATGAAGCAGGGGGAGCCATGAGGGGGATGGGAGAGGGGAAGAGGGAATAACATTCGAAATGTAAATACATAAAATATCCAATAAAAATAAAAACAAAACCAGACAAAGACTATAAATTCATGACAGTGGAACCACAGTCTATTGAGTAAAGACAGAATTGAAGAAACAAATTCTTTCTAGAATTCTGTGAAAATGAATGAACAACATACTCAAATTTATTGGACACAACCAAAGAAGTGAGAAGAGGAAAGTTCATAGCATGATGACCATAGAGAAGTTAAAAAGTTCTCATTATAGAAACCTAACAGCACACCTAAAATCTCTAGAATAAAAAGAATGAACACACCTAAGAAAAATACACTCCAGGAAAAAATTCAAACAGAATCGATATCAATAAAATAGACACTAAAAAAAAGATACAAAGAACGAGTGAAACAAAGAGTTGGTTCTTTTCTAAAGTAGAATAGATACACAAACCTTTATCTAAACTAAGTAAAAGGCAGAAAGAGAACATCCACATTAGCAAAGTCAGCAATGAAAAGAGGAATAACAACAGACACTTGAGGAAATCCAAAGGTCATACTTCAAAAGCTGCAATCCACAAAACTGGAAAAATCTAAGAAAACAATGAAAACAATTAGAAAAGAAAAGAAAATACTTTGATTGATCCCACTTACCAAACATAAGTAAAAATGAGATAACTGTTTTAAATTTAATTCGACCTATAAATCCTCAGCAAAATTAAGCAGTCATTAAGTCTTTCAACACACACACACACACACACACACACACACACACAAACACACACACACACACAAACACACACACACACACACACACACACACACACACGTGTGCGTGCGTGTGCACAGCAAGCAAACAAAAAGAAACAAAACCAAAACAGAGTTAGATAATTTTAGAGCAGAATTCAACCAGACTTTCAAAGGATTAATACAAAATCTGAAATGATTCCACAAAATAAAAACAGAAGGAACATTGTGAAATTCATTTTATGAGACCACAATAATACTGAAACAAAGTCTTAGCAAAGAAAAATAATAATAGGCCTTGAACATTGATGCAAAAGAACTCAATAAAATATTTGTAAATAAAACCCAAGAACATATCAAAATGATCATCCACCAAGGTCAAGTGTGTTTCATTCAAGAGAGGAAGAGGTTGGACAACAAAGGATTATTGATGTAATCCACCCTATAAGAAAACTCAAAGAAAAAAATCCACAAGATCATGTTATCTGATGCTGAGAATAATCTTTGACAAAATATAACCTCTGACTGTGTTAAATGCCTTGGAAACATCAAGGATAAAAGGACATAAGTAAGCATAATACAGGCAATGTACAGCAAACCAAGAAGTGTAACATAAAATTAAATGGAGTCAAACTGAGAGAGGTTTAACTAAGAAACAAGACAAGCCTTTCCACTCTCTATTTCTATTCAATATTATACTTGAAGTTCTAACTAGACTAATGTCATTAAAAGATTTTGGCAGTGATTTTCCGATATGAATTAAGGAGTATTAGTATTGATCCTTCATTGAAAATCTGGTGGAAATTTCTTCTGTATCATTTGACCCTGGAATTCTCTTTGGTTGTGAGTACTGATGATGTTCCCCTACTATCACTGTGTTGGAGTAGGACATTATTTTAGGGGTAATCATGACTCTTTTATGGAGTTGTATGAACTCTTTTATGAAGTTGTATGAACTCTAATTAACTCTTAATTGGTTAATTGTTCTGAAATTATTTATTTCTTTTATCCTCTTTGGCGTACTTAAATTTTTCTCCAAACTAATATTTCTTTGCAGTATTTTCAATAGATATGGGTTGATAGAAATTTCTTAAATTTTTTTTACAGCCTTAAAATTTTATTTGAATATAAGTAAACTGCTGATTTTTTTTTTATTAACTTGAGTATTTCTTATTTACATTTCGAGTGTTATTCCCTTTCTCGGTTTCCGGGCAAACATCCCCTAATCCTCCCCCCTTCGTTTAGGGTGTTCCCTCCCATCCTCCCCCATTGCCACCTCCCCCCTAATAATCACGTTCACTGGGGGTTCAGTCTTAGCAGGACCAAGGGCTTCCTTCCACCAGTGATCTTATAGAATATTCAATGCTACCTATGAGGTCAGAGTCCAGGGTCAGTCCATGTGTATAGTTTTTAGGTAGTGGCTTAGTCCCTGGAAGCTCTGGTTGCTTGGCATTGTTGTTCATAAGGGGTCTCGAGCTCATTCAAGCTCTTCCAGTTCTTTCTCTGATTACTTCAATGGGGGTCCTGTTCTCAGTTCAGTGATTTGCTGCTGGCATTCGCCTCTGTATTTGCTGTATTCTGGCTGTGTCTCTCAAGAGCAATCTACATCCGGCTCCTGTGGGCCTGCACTTCTTTGCTTCATCCATCTTGTCTAATTGGATGGCTGTATATGTATGGGCCACATGTGGGGCAGGCTCTGAATGGGTGTTCCTTCTGTCTCTGTTTTAATCTTTGCCTCTCTATTCCCTGCCAAGGGAATTCTTGTTCCCCATTTAAAGAAGGAGTGAAGCATTCACGTTTTGATCATCCGTCTTGAGTTTCATTTGTTCTAGGCATCTAGGGTAATTCAAGCATTTGGGCTAATAGCCACTTATCAATGAGTGCATACCGTGTGTATTTTTCTGTGATTGGGTTACCTCACTCAGGATGATATTTTCCAGTTCCAACCATTTGCCTATGAATTTCAAAAAGGCATTGTTTTTGATAGCTGAGTAATATTCCATTGTGTAGATGTACCACATTTTCTGTATCCATTCCTTTCTTGAAGGGCATCCGGGTTCTTTCCAGCTTCTGGCTACTATAAATAAGGCTGCTATGAACATAGTGGAGCACGTGTCTTTTTTATATGTTGGGGCATCTTGTGGGTATAGGTCCAAGAGAGGTATAGCTGGATCCTCAGGTAGTTCAATGTCCAAATTTCTGAGGAACCTCCAGACTGATTTCCAGAATGGTTGTACCAGTCTGCAATCCCACCAACAATGGAGGAGTGTTCCTCTTTCTCCACATCCTCGCCAGCATTTGCTGTCACCTGAGTTTTTGATCTTAGCCATTCTCACTGGTGTGAGGTGAAATCTCAGGGTTGTTTGATTTGCATTTCCCTTAGACTAAAGATGTGGAACATTTCTTTAGGTGTTTCTCAGTCATTCGGCATTCCTCAGCTGTGAATTCTTTGTTTAGTTCTGAACCCCATTTCTTAATAGGGTTATTAGTCTTCCTGGAGTCTAACTTCTTTAGTTCTTTGTATATTTTGGATATAAGCCCTCTGTCTGTTGTAGGATTGGTAAAGATCTTTTCCCAATCTGTTGGTTGCTGTTTTGTCCTGACAACAGTGTCCTTTGCCTTAGAGAAGCTTTGCAGTTTTATGAGATCCCATTTGTCGATTCTTGATCTTAGAGCATAAACCATTGATGTTTTGTTGAGGAAATTTTCTCCAGTGCCCATGTGTTAGGGATACTTCCCCACTTTTTCTTCTATTAGTTTGAGTGTATCTGGTTTGATGTGGAGGTCCTTGATCCACATGGAGTTAAGCTTTGTACAGTGTGATAAGAATGGGTCGATCTTCATTCTTCTACATGCTGTCCTCCAGGTGAATCAGCACCATTTGCTGAAAAGGCTTTTTTTTCCCTGTGGTATGGTTTTGGCTCCTTTGTCAAAAATCAAGTGCCCTTAGGAATGTGGGTTCATTTCTGGGTCTTCAATCCTGTTCCATTGGTCTATCTGTCTGTCTCTGTACCAATATCATGCAGTTTTTATCACTATTGCTCTGTAATATTGCTTGAGTTCAGGGACAGTGATTCCCCCTGAAGTACTTTCATTGTTGAGAACAGTTTTAGCTATCCTGGTTTTTCTGTTATTCCAGATGAATTTGCAAATTGTTCTGTCTAACTCTTTGAAGAATTGGATTGGTATTTTGATGGGGATTGCATTGAATCTGTAGATTGCTTTTGGTAAAATGGCCATTTTTACTATATTAATCCTGCCAATCCATGAGCATGGGAGATCTTTCCAACTTCTGAGGTCTTCTTCAATTTCTTTCTTCAGAGTCTTGAAGTTCTTATTGTACAGATCTTTTACTTGCTTGGTTAAAGTCACACCGAGGTACTTTATATTGTTTGGATCTATCATGAAGGGTGTCGTTTCCCTAATTTCATTCTCGGCTTGTTTCTCTTTTGTGTAGAGGAAGGCTACTGATTTATTTGAGTTAATTTTATACCCAGTCCTTTGCTGAAACTGTTTATCAGCTTTAGTAGTTCTCTGGTGGAACTTTTGGGATCACTTAAATATACTATCATATCATCTGCAAATAGTGATATTTTGACTTCTTCTTTACCAATCTGTATCCACTTGATTTCTTACTGTTGTCTGATTGCTCTGGCTAGAACTTCAAGAACTATATTGAATAAGTAGGGAGAGAGTGGGCAGCCTTGTTTAGTCCCTGATTTTAGTGGGATTGCTTCAAGTTTCTCTCCATTTAGTTTAATGTTAGCAACTGGTTTGCTGTATATGACTTTTACTATGTTTAGGTATGGGCCTTGAATTCCTATTCTTTCCAGGACTTTTATCATGAAGGGGTGTTGAATTTTGTCAAATGCTTTCTCAGCATATAATGAAATGATCATGTGGTTTTGTTCTTTCAGTATGTTTATATAATGGATCACGTTGATGGTTTTCCATATATTAAACCATCCCTGCATGCCTGGGATGAAGCCTACTTGATCATGATGGATGATTGTTTTGATGGGCTCTTGGATTCCAGAATTTTATTGAGTATTTTTGCGTCGATATTCATAAGGGAAATTGGTCTGAAGTTATCTTTCTTTGTTGGCTCTTTGTGTGGTTTAGGTATAAGAGTAATTGTGGCCTCATAGAAGGAATTCGGTAGTGCTCCATCTGTTTCAATTTTGTGGAATAGTTTGGATAATATTGGTATGAGCTCTTCTATGAAGGTCTGATAGAATTCTGCACTAAAACCGTCTGGACCTGGGCTCTTTTTGGTTGGGAGACCTTTAATGACTGCTTCTATTTCCTTAGGAGTTATGGGGTTGTTTAACTGGTTTATCTGTACCTGATTTAACTTCAGTACCTGGTATCTGCCTAGGAAATTGTCCATTTCCTGCAGATTTTCACGTTGTGTTGAATGTAAGCTTTTATAGTAAGATCTGATGATTTTTTGAATTTCCTCTGAATCTGTAGTTATGTCTCCCTTTTCATTTCTGATTTTGTTAATTTGGACAAACTCTCTGTGTCTTCTCGTTAGTCTGGCTAAGGGTTTGCCTATCTTGTTGATTTTCTCAAAGAACCAACTTTTGGCTCTGTTGATTCTTTCTATGGTCCTTTTTGTTTCTACTTGGCTGATTTCAGCTCTGAGTTTGATTATTTCCTGCCTTCTACTCCTCCTGGGTGTATTTGCTTCTTTTTGTTCTAGTGCTTAGGTGTGCTGTCAAGCTGCTGACATATGCTCTCTCCTGTTTCTTTCTGAAGGCACTCAGGGCTATGAATTTTCCTCTTAGCACAGCTTTCATTGTGTCCCATGAGTTTGGGTATGTTGTACCTTTCATTTTCATTAAATTCTAAAAGTCTTTAATTTCTTTCTTTTATTTCTTCCTTTTTACCAGGTTATCATTGAGTAGAGCATTGTTCAACTTCCACGCATATGTGGGCATTCTTCCTTATTGTTATTGAAGACCAGCTTTAGGGTCAGGGTGGTCTGATAGCACGGGGATTATTTCTATCTTCTGTACTTGTTGAGGCCTGTTTTGACCAATTATATGGTCAATTTTGGAGAAAGTACCATGAGGAGCTGAGAAGAATGTATATCCTTCTGCTTTAGGAAAGAATGTTCTATAAATATCTGTTAAGACCATTTGGTTCATGACTTCTCTCATTCTGTCTAAATCTCTGTTTAATTTCTGTGTCCATGATCTGTCCATTGATGAGAGTGGGGTGTTGAAATCTCCTACTATTATTGTGTGAGGTGCAATGTGTGTTTTGAGCTTTAGTAAGGTTTCTTTTACATATGTAGTTGCCCTTGTATTTGGGGCATAGATATTTAGGATTGAGAGTTCAACTTGGGGGATTTTTCCTTTGATGAATATGAAGTGTCCTTCCTTATCTTTTTTGATGACTTTTAGTTAAAAATTGATTTTATTTGATATTAGAATGGCTACTCCAGCTTGCTTCTTCCCACCATTTGCTTGGAAAGTTGTTTTCCAGCCTTTCACTCTGCGGTAGTGTCTATCTTTGTCTCTGAGGTGTGTTTCCTGTAGGCAGGAGAATGCAGGGTCCTCGTTGGGTATCCAGTTTGTTAATCTATGCCTTTTTATTGGGGAGTTGAGACCATTGATGTTGAGAGATATTAAGGAAAGTGATTATTGCTTCCTGTTATATTCATATTTGGATGTGAGTGTATGTTTGTGTGCTTTTCTTCTCTTTGTTTTGTTGTCAAGAGGATTAGTTTCTTGCTTTTTCTAGGGTATAGCTTGCCTCCTTTTGTTGGGCTTTACCATTTATTATCCTTTGTAGTGCTGGATTTGTAGAAAGATATTGTGTAAATTTGGTTTTGTCATGGAATATCTTGGTTTCTCCATCTATGTTGATTGAGAGTTTTGCAGGATACAGTAACCTGGTCTGGCATTTGTGTTCTCTTAGGGTCTGTATGACATCTGTCCAGGATCTTCTGGCTTTCATAGTTTCTGGTGAAAAGTCTGGTGTGATTCTGATAGTTCTGCCTTTATATGTTACTTGACCTTTTTCCCTTACTGCTTTTAATATTCTTTCTTTATTTTGTGCGTTTGGTGTTTTGACTATTATGTGACGGGAGGTGTTTCTTTTCTGGTCCAATCTATTTGGAGTTCTGTAGGCTTCTTGTATGCCTATGGGTATCTCTTTTTTTAGGTTAGGGAAGTTTTCTTCTATGATTTTGTTGAAGATATTTACTGGTCCTTTGAGCTGGGAGTCTTCACTCTCTTCTATACCTATTATCCTTAGGTTTGATCTTCTCATTGAGTCCTGGATTTCCTGTATGTTTTGGACCAGTAGCTTTTTCCGCTTTACATTATCTTTGACAGTTGAGTTGATGATTTCTATGGAATCTTCTGCTCCTGAGATTCTCTCTTCCATCTCTTGTATTCTGTTGGTGATGCTTGTATTACAGCCCTTTTTGTCTCTTCCTTTGGTTTTCTATATCCAGGTTGTTTCCATGTGTTCTTTCTTGATTGCTTCTATTTCCATTTTTTTTAATTCCTTCAATTGTTTGATTGTGTTTTCCTGGAATTCTTTTAGGGATTTTTGTGATTCCTCTCTGTAGGCTTCTACTTGTTTATTTATATTTTCCTGTGTTTCTCTAAGGGAGTTCTTCATGTCTTTCTTCAAGTCCTCCAGCATCATGATCAGATATGATTTTGAAACTAGATCTTACTTTTCTGGTGTGTTTGGATATTCCGTTTTTGCTTTGGTGGAAGAATTGGGCTCCGATGATGCCATGTAGTCTTGGTTTCTGTTGCTTGGTTTCCTGCGCTTGCCTCTCACCATCAGATTATCTCTAGACTGTCTTATAAGCCTGTGTGTCACGAGTGCTGTAGACCTGTTTTCCTGTTTTCTTTCAGCCAGTTATGGGGACAGAGTGTTCTGCTTTAGGGTGTGTAGTTTTTTCCTATCTACAGGTCTTCAGCTGTTCCTGTGGGCCTGTGTCTTGAGTTCACCAGGCAGGTCGCTTGGAGCTGGAAGGTTTGTCTTACCTGTGGTCCCGAGGCTCTGGTTTGCTCATGGGGTGTTGCTTATGAGCTCTCTGCTGCAGCAGCAACCAGGAAGATCTATGCCTTCTTCCGGGAGCTTCTGCACCAGGGTTCCAGATGGCGCTTGTTGTTTTCCTCTGAGTCAGAGATGGGCAGAGTGTAGTCTCCTGGTTTCCCAGGCCTGTCTGCCTCTGAAGGCCCAGCTCTCCTCCCATGGTATTTGGGTGCAGAAACTGTTTATTCTGTTGGTCCCTTCAGGTTCTGGAGGTGTCTCAGACGCAGTGGATTTCCTGCTCCTGTGCCCTTATCCAAGGGAACCCAGAGGCCGTATACAGTTTCCTCTTGGGCCAGGGATGTGGGCAGGGGTGGGCAGTGTTGGTGGTCTCCTCCACTCTGCAGTCTCAGGAGTGCCCACCTGTCTCAGCGGTGAGCTCTCTCTCCCACGGGGTCTGGGAGCAGTGAGTCTAGTTATTTCTTATACTTCAGTTATAGACTTTAAAATTGACTGAGATGAGTTCCACAGAAAAAAGAGAAGGGTCTTAGAGTTTCCAGTTTTCTGATAAACACTGTGATTTCAAGTAATGTTGAGGGTAAAGATTTATTTAAGCTTATAACTCTCAGGCCAGACTCCTCCACTCCTGTTCAAACTATGGCTAAAATCTCAAACAAGGAAGAAACATGAAGGGAGAAGTTGATACATCAACCATGGATTAATTCTGATTATTGTCTTGCTAAGCAAGGCTAGCTACATTTTATTTTTAAAGTCCCCAGAAAAACCAGGGGGAAAGTAGCACTACAAATTATTATCTGACCCCACTCACATCAATCATCAACTAATAAGCTACACCTTATTTTTGACCACAGGTCCATCTTGTGAGAGCATAACGTTCTTTGAGTTCTTCTCTTTCAAAATGACTCTAGTTAGAGTCAAATTGTTATAAGAACTAGCCAAAACAAAAGGAAAAAATTATTATGAAAATAATTACTAATATAACTTATGCGCTATTATCATGAAATATCTCTAATCATAATGAAATAATTAGGATCCAAATATGAATTCACGATTTAAATTCACTTATAAGTTATATTAATATTGAAGATTATTTGGCAAATCCTATCAAATTTAAAATATAAATTGTATGATGCACAATGAATAACTGAAGAATAATCAGAAGTATCATGGCATTTGAAAGATCCCCACAGCAGGGAGACCCTCATTCAAGTCTTGGGATGACACGCCCCCTCCCCCCCCAAGAACTCATGAGAGGCCAATCTTGATGCATTCAAGAAGAGGTTTATTGATAGGGACTAAAGAAACTAGTGTACTGGGGTCAAGACTCGTATCCCATGCAGGGGTGGAGGAGTTTGACCTCGAATGGTTGGAAGAAGGGGTATTTAAAGGAAAAACCATATCGAATCACAAGGAAGAATCTCCTGTTTATCATGATTATTCTTTAAGATTTTAATCTAACTTTATGGTTAACCAGTTCCTGCTACTATGGTCAGCTGCTATTATGGTCAGTTACTATTATGGTTAGCTAGTTCCTGGAACAAAGTGGCTGAACCAGCTGGTGTAATTACTCTTTCTGTGATCTGCTAGTTTCTGGAACAGGCAGTTCTAGAGCCCACTTTTGGCTTCAACTTTTGTCTAGGGAGCAATTTTAAACTTTTTCCTTTCAATATGATAATCAAGCAATACAAATTATTCAGAAAAATATATGTAAATTCCTCGTGACAAAAATTCCTCAGTAGTAGGAATTTTGTAACTTCCCAAATTATTATTTTTTTACATGTGTACATAAATTTATGTATTTGTGACTTATATGTAGAAATAAATATTTCAAAAAGGCAAAATTTGTTTCAACTATTATTTCTGATAAATTAAATTGAATAGTATTGTGTGACTGCTGGGTCTTATACTTCATCTAACTCTTATTCTACCTATGTCTTCAAATAAATTGTCTACAGATTCTTCTCAGAGATTGCATGAAAGAGGTTAGAATCTGGACATGGCCTGTTAGCCTACGTCTTTCAGGAAAAATAGTCCAGTATCATTTGGCAAGATATTTTTATTCTATTTTTGGGGTTTGTGGATGTTATAAAATAGTTATTTTAGTTTTTGAGAATATAATCATATTGCAACATTTCTCCCTTCCCTTTCCTTCCCTCAAACTCTTCTAAACATTCTTTCTTTTTTTCTATCAAATCAGGCCTTTTAAATTATTCATTGTTACAAACATATATGTATATATGTATATACTCATAAAGAAAGAAAGAAAAAATATCAGTCTCTATAATGTTACTTGTATGTATTATTTTATGGTTGACCATTTGGTATTGACTAACCAGTTTTTCGGGGAAGATCTGAGGTTGAATTCAGAGTCTTCATTCTGACGGATAATGTAATGAATACTTAATCAAAAAAATTAAATCGGAGAACTTCTGGGCTTAAGTTCTACTCTTATTTATGCTCTAATGTCTCCAACACCTGTCTGCAAAATGTTTGTATTTCTCAAAATGTATTATTTACAATTTTAAGTACATTCAAATTTGGGGGGGTGTATTTCCTACCTAATTACAATAAACCCAAAATCTTGTTACATATTTGAAATATTGACGCATGATGATCTTGTGCAATGAAGTACATTTTTATGCCTAATAAAATTTTAGTGCTTATTTATCTTTTAGAGATCACTCTGAAATTACTTTTGCCACTCAGATAAATGCATCTCTTTTTCTGTGAGCCTGGGTTGTTAACTGGTAACAATTTGTAATAGCTTAAAGAATTTCCAGGGACTTAGTTTCAGTGACTGTAATCACCCCACTTGGGAGATTATGTTTTCTGCCGGGAATTTCAAGGACTTTTACTGCCAATTACGGATACAGCAGTACAAGTTCTAACATGGTTCATGATGAGACATCTTGGACACCATAAATACTGTAGAAATCCTCATGGGATTAGCAAAGGACAGTGTTCTGCTCTGTTTGTATAGATGTTTGCATACTCCCAGAATTTATGGTGGTTGATTTTTCTCTCTCACAGCTCTCTCCTGTGAGCTTTTTAAAAAAAATTACTTGACTAACAATATTCATCTTGGATTTTAGTTTTAAGGAAACATAAATAAAACCAAAAATAAAAAATACAATTAGTCATAATATAACTTACTAAACACTAAAAATATAAAAGGACATTGAGATATCTAAATGACTTCCCGATTTTTAAAAAAATCAATACAATTAATATATTTTAATTAATTAGTTATAAAGTTATTATGATCGCTGTATTTCTCAGAAAGTAAATCAAACTATACCACTTGTTGGAAGAAGCAACCATCTTTACAGAAAGAGGGGAGACTGCTTTTACCTAGTTTCATGGAAATTCTATAGTTTTTGGTCCTGCAAAATTATTAACATTATTTGGCTGATGACGCTTATGGTTCTTTGTAATGGTTATTTACAGAGATCATGAAGATGCACCTCACCCTCAAGAAAATGGAAGCCTCAGGGAATGAGGAGGTTTGGGGGCGATGGGGACATCCTTGTGGAGATGGGGGGAAACAGGTATGGGATGTGGAATAGTCAGAGGGTAGACTAGGAAGGGATGAAAATCTGGATTGTAAAAAAGATTAAACAAAATTGAAAAAGTAATTTCTCATACATATATATATATATAATCATTTTAGAAAATAGGGAGACTTTATGAGGAATTAATTTACTATTAGAATTACACAAACTCACTTTAAGTTAAAATAAGGCTTCTTGCGATAATTAATAAGATAAATAAAATAAATGTCTTAAATGGTAGGAAAAAAATACTTGTAATATCAGCATAGATACGAAAAAACAGACACAATAACAACAACAACAAACAAACAAATAAAAAACCATAGACGCATGTCACTAATGAAAACTCAAGGACTGAAATCTTTTCTAATAAATTCAATCTGTAAAGAGAAGCTTCAAAATCAAGAATAAGTGACTTTACATTTAAAATTTTAATTTGTTACTGTTTTTTTAAAAGGCACCTGTGTTCATGTATTATATGTTCTGTTAAAACTATGAGATTTTGAAAAAAAATAATAAAAACCCTTAAAATAATGAAAAAGTCATTGACATGTCAGGCCCCAAAAATGTTTCCAAGATTTCCATGTCTAATTTATTTTATGATTACCTTCCTACTTGAATAACCCCAAACTAAAGTAAGTTTTGGAGAAGCATAATCATGACAATAATTTAAATTTTATGGACTATTGCCCTTTAAATGTCTCCTTACACAATTGGGTTTTAATTCAACTTCTTAAAAGGCAAAAAACAAACAAACAAATCCTTTGAAGAAACCCAATTTTGACTATTGCTACTTTTGCAAGTCACAGTTAATTATATAATCAATATTCTCTCCGGTCAAACTTCAAAGAACTACACAGTTATTTTATCAATTTACAGAAAGTATAATTTCCTGGGGGTCCAACGAAATTCACAAGAGTTAGTTTCTTTATAAAAGTAATTAACATGGATTGCCATTTTATAGGAGATATTGTAATTACAAGGATCTTAGTATTCTAAATACATTATAAATGTTAACTAATTTAATGTTTATAGAAACATTGTTGATCATGTCACATTGAGTTATCAATTCTGCAATGAAAATATGCTAATAATATATGCACAATTATTTTAAATTTGAAATCAATTTTAACATATAGTATATATTCATTGTTCTCAATTTTATTCACAAAATGTCAGGTTAAAGAATAAAGAGCTTTATTCTATTTCTGTGTCTATATTTTGCCTTACCAAATGTCAATTCATAAAAGTAACAAGTACTCAGTTCATCTAAAAATATAATTCTTACTACTTGTGTTGCCCAATGTTAACATGTGTATCTTTATTGCTAAATACTAAATTGTCATTCCTGAAAGCATGTGCATTCAAATAACATTATGAAGAAAGAACAGACCATATTTACGTATTTAGGAAAATACATACATATATTCATTTATAACAATAAGTAAAGAAAACATAATACAAAAGTTTAGATGATAGTAAGATGCTTCGGGGTATAGGGAGAAAAACAAAGTGGGAAATTATATGATTACATTTTTGTTTATTTTGTTTTATTTTATTTTTATTGACAATAGAGTCTTCTTTCATACAATATATTTGGATCAGAGTTTCTTCTCCTTCCATTCCACAAAGACCCCCTATACTTCCCCATCTCCCAGACTCACTTCTCCCCGTCAGAAGCCATTTAATAAAGGCTATGGCATACAAGTGTTTTCTGGAAATGATCCACTATTTTGCATAGCTGTGATTATATTCTGAGATTCAGGGTCCTCAGAAACCTCATCTAGGATCTCTTCTTGCTGCTGATGTACATTCCCTGCCACTATTACATAGCCTAATATTTTCTTTGCATCTGCTAACTCTATTGGACAAATTTTCTGATGATCAATATGAAGATGCCCTTCTATATAGTAATGCTGTATAGATGAGTGGATGATTTCAGAATTAACAATAATGATTTCATAGAATTCCTGAATTAATACAGGTAATTTCAACCCCCCTATATAATAAAGGTTGCAAATAGATCTCTCTAAATCTTCATGCATCATGGGCTAATTGCCCTAGGAAAAGAAAAAGGCTTGAAACAAACTTACAATCTAGAAAAACATTTCTTCTAGGTTAGGAATGGAAACACTTTTTGTTAAATTAATTTCATAAACTGAGAATCAGCATTTTATTGTAGATAGAAGTACAAAAAATAAAAGGTTGACTAGTTTATTTCTACAAGACTTCAAAATCATAACACACAAGGTAGATGATTTTCTCTTGACAAACCCATGCTAAGCTGTGACATACAATTTCTTTAAAATGATACTGAACTCATGGAACCAGAAAATGAATAATGAATGTTTAGTCTATTGCTAGTGTTAATGGAAAGACATGTAAACAATTCTGCTGTAATTCCTTAAGCCTTATCGATCTATTTCAATTACCTATTTCATTAAACTTAATCTGAAATCATGGACTGTAAAAGTTCATAAAAACATATTGTGATCAATTATCCTGAAAAGGTATAAAAACTAAGAAAAACAGTAGAGTGATGAGATAGACCTTTTCTATTTCACCCAGGATGCCTGGGTCTGTGTGTGTGTGTCTGACTCTCGACTTTTTTCTTTATTTTTTGTTTCCTGCCTAGAGAAGAGTTAAGTCACTTTGTACTCTCCTCTGGCCAATTAGCCGCCCAAGAGCCCAAGTAACAAAGTTTCTTTTCTTTTGTTAAAAAAAAATATTTATTTATTTATTTTTATTGGATATTTTATGTATTTACATTTCAAATGTTATCTCCTTTCTCCCCTGGTCCATCCCTGATCACACCTCCCTTCTGCTTCTATGAAGATGCTCCTACTCCCACCCACTCACTTCCACCTCAACACCCTGGCATTCCCCTATACTGGTGAAATTAGCCTTCAGAGGATCGATGTCTTCTCCTATAGATGCCAGACAATGCCATCCTCTTCCACATATGTGGCTGGAGCCATGGGTTCCTCCGTGTGTACTTTTTGGTTGGTGGTTTAGTCCCCAGGAGCTCTGGGCATGGGAGAAGGGGATTTGTTTGGTTTACATTTTTCTTCCCATGGGATTGCAAACCCCTTCAGGTCCTTCACTCCTTTCTATAACTCCTCCACTGGGGTCCCCATGCTCACTCTGATGGATAGCTGCAAGCAATCTCATCTGTATCAATAATGCTTTGGCAGAGCCTCTCAGGAGACATGAGGCTCCTGTCAGCAAGCACTTCTTGGCATCAGCAGTAGTGATTGGGTTTGGTGGCTGCATATGGAATGCATCCCTCAGGAGATAAAGTCTCTGGATGACTTTTCCTTTAATCTCCATTCCACTCTTTGTCTCTGGATTTCCTCGTATGAGTATTTTGTTCCCCATTCTAAGAAGGACTGATGCATCCACATTTGGTCTTCCTTTTTCTTGAGCTTCATATAGTCTGTGAATTGTTTCTTGGGTATTCTGAGCTTTTGGGCTAATATTCACTTATCATAAGTGCATACCATGTGTGTTCTTTTTTTGTCTTGGTTACCTCGCTTAGGAAGATATTTTCTAGTACTATCCATTTGCCTAAGAATATCATGAATCATTGATTTTAATAGCTGAGTAGTACTCCATTGTGTAAATGTACCACGTTTTCTGTATCCATTCCTTTGTTGAGGGATGTCTCTGTTCTTTCCAGATTCTTGCTATTATAAATAAGGCTGCTATGAACATAGTGGATTTTGTGTCCTTGTTATACATTGGTGCATCTCTTAGGTGTATGCCCAGAAGTGATATAGCTGGGTCCTCAGGTAGTATTATGTCCACAAAATTTCTTTTATTAATTTCCCTGCTACAGAAATGAAATTGCTAGAAGCCATCAGCATTTGACCTACAACAAAGCCAAAATTGCTGCCTGTTCCTTTCCTCAGCTTCCTGGATACAGAGCTAGACCTTGCAACTCCTCCATTTCCCCATTTTCAGAAAATAGCAGGTCTCCATTAAATTACATCCAAAAAGGGCAAGAGTCAGTAAGAGAACACATGAGCCCTCACATACAGGCTAGAAAAGGCAACCTAACAGGAAGAAAAGTTCCAAGAGCAGGCAAAGAGTTAGAAAAATAACGGCTCCCACTGTTTTGAGTCTCATACAAAACACCAGGAGAGAAGGCTTAACATGCATGCAGAGGACCTGGATCAAACCCATGCAGGCCCTCTATGGGATGCTTCAGTCTCTGTGAGAGGATATGGGCCCTGTTTGGTTGATTCAGTGGGTCATGTACTTCTGGTCTTACTTCCCATCTGACTCTTATCTTTCCTCCCCCTTTTATGATCTGCAAAGGAAGGGAACTAATGGAGACCTCCACTTTAGACTCTTGTCTCTGCATCATGTACAGATGTGGGTCTCTGTCCTTGTTCCAATCTGCTTTCTGAACAAGCAATTCTGATGACAACTCGTGGAAGCATAGATCTGTGAGTCTATGAATATAACAGAATATCATTAGGAATTATTTCATTGATGTTTGACTGTTTGTTTGTTTGCTTCTCATATTTGGTTTGACCCTAGTTCTCTGAATTATCAATTCTGCAGTACCATCCAGGAAGTGTAAGGTATAAGCTAATGTTGGTGCGAGCCTCAAGTTAACCCCAACATTGGCTGGCCACCCCTATGTGTGCCATCATTGCTCCAGTATATTTTGCAGGCTGGATAGATTGTAGGTCTAGGGGATTTTGGACCTTCTCAAGTCACAAAGACTAGAAATTGATGTAAATGTTCCATGCAGGCAACAGCTCGAAATCTAAGTTCAATGAACCATGTGGATGTTGTTCTCAGCAACGGGGCAATTTTATTATTAGCTGAGTTTGTGTAGACATCTGCATGAGACATGCCAGCAATCAGGTCAATGCAATACGAACCAATCCCAACACTTAGAAGCCTTGCCTACCTACAAAAGATGACAGTTTCAGACTCAGTATCCTCCATTACTAGAAGTCTTCATTAAGGTAAACCCCATGGATTTCAGTCACTTCCCCAACTCTCCCTAAACCAGCTGTCTTTCTTTGTACTTTCTATATCCAACACACTCCCTAAACCTCTTCATTCTCACGCCATTCAACTTGCCCCAAGTAGAGTCACAAAATTTATTCTAAGTTCCCTTTCTTGGCGGTTTTGGGCATTAACTACATAGCCCTCTTCTTTACCAAATCTCTTTGGCTCTGTGGATTAGAAATTATTATTCAATGTATACAATATACAATAATAAATTAATAAGACAATAATTGACTTGCTAGGTCTGGATTATCTCACTGAGATTTTTTTTCTAATTGAAACTGTTTGCCTTCAAATTCCATAAGTGTGAGGGGGCAAGTTGAACTTAAAGGCTTCAGCTTCCCTCTACTGACATAAGCCTAGAATGTTTCAGCCTCCCTGCTTGTTGAAAATTAGAAGCTTCCAGTGCTAGGCCTAGGGATAGTTCGTATAGAAAAATAAATGCTCTGGGATGAGCCCAAGCTGGGAACTTATAAAGCCTAAGTATGAATCTTATCCCATCTCTTCCTCTGAGGAAGCAAATGTGACATTTATATTTACACTGAGGAAATGATATATTGATTTCCACAGTGGCCTTAAAAGTTTGCACTCCTACCAGAAATGGAAATGTGGTTCCCTTGCTCCACATCCTGTAGTGCATGGGCTGTCACTTGTGTTATTGATCTTAGCCATTTTGACAGGCATAAGATGAAACCTCAAGATAGTTTTGATTTGCATTTCTGTAACGGGTAAGGATGTTGAACATTCTTTAAGTGTTTCTCAGCCATTTGAGCATTCTCTGTTGAGAGTTCTCTGTTTACAGCTGTACACCATTTCATTATTTGGTTTTCTATATAGCTTTTTGAGTTCCTTATATATTTCATATATCGGACATCTAGAGAAGTAGAGTTGGTGAAGACATTTTCTCATTCTGTAGGCTCTCATTTTTTTCCAATTGACAGAGTCCTTTGATATACAGAAGCTCTTCTATGAGGTCCAATTCACTAATTCCTCATCACAGAACCTGCCTTATTGGTGTTCTGTTCAGAAAGCCATCTCGCACTCTCCACTTTCTCTTCTCTCAGGGTCAGTGTGTTTTGTTTTATGTGGACATCTTTGAACCACTTAGGCTTGACTATAGTACCAGTTTATAGAGATTAATATATTTTTATTCTTCTACACGCAGATATCCAGTATGGGCAGACTATTTGTGGAAGATGCTTTTTCACACTTTTTCAAGTGTGAATTTTTGGCTTATTTGACAAAAATTAGATGTATATAGCTTTATGAATGTATTTCTAGTTCTTCAATTTGATGCCATTAGAGAACATATCTTTTTCCTCTTCATTTTTCTTTGATGCCCTGTGATACTTTTGTGACTCTATAGTACAAGTAGATATCAAGGATGGTGATGTCTTCAGCAGAATACTTATGGTTCAGGATGGTTTTCAACATCCTAAGATATTTAGTTTTCCATAGAAAGTAGAGAGCTCTCATTTAAAAATCTGTAAATAAATGTTATTGTAGTTTACATTGAATCTATATATTAAGAGGCTACCATTAGGCGTTTTGTTTCCTAATTTCTTTCTTTATTCATATGTCATTTTTCTTTGTATATTGAAGTGATACTGATCTGGTATCCAGACACTTTACTGAAAATATTTATCAACTTGAAAGGTTTCCTCAAGTAATTTTAGAGTCACTTATATTTATACCGTCATACAAAAATATCAATGATATTTTGAGTCCTTCCTTTCCAGTTTTTAATTCCCTTGATCTTCTTCGCTTGTCCGTGTCTGTTTTTAACTCACTTTCTCTGTTCTGATTTCACTAAGTTTGACAGTATTTTCCATCCTTTAGTTCATTTGGATGTTTCATCGATTTTCTTGATTTTTTCAATGAAAAACTCTTTGTATTATTCATTCTTTGTATTGCTTTCATTTATTGATTTCAGCCCCCAATTGGTTATTTCTTGCCCTCTACTCCTCTTGGACGTCCTTCTTTATTTTTACTCTATAGCTTTCAGGTGTGATAGTTAATTGCTACCATGAAGTCTTTCCAATTTATGTATGTAACCAATTGTGGCTGTGTATTTTCTTAGTGGCGTCACTTTAATTGTGTCCTGTAAGTTTTTGTATGTTGTGTATTCATTTCACTGAATTCTAGGAACTCTAATTTTATTTTCATATTTGCATGCTGTAGTTTTTAATTCCTTAGAGAGTATTCTGTTTTCCTTAGTTTTAAATCATTCTTTTGTTTCTGCTGTCGCTGATATCCAGCATAGTGCATGGTGGTCTGATAGGATACAAAAATTTATTTCAATTTTCTTGAATCTATTAACACTTTTTGTGTTTAAGTACCTGGACAACTTAGACAGAGTTCAATGAAATTCTAAGGAAAAGGTATCTTCTTTAGTGTTTGAGAGAAATGTTCTGAAAATACTTCTCAGATTCATTTGTTTAATAAAGTCGGTTAGCGCCCACATTTTCACATTTAGTTTTTGTCTGGATGATCTGTCCATTGTCAATACAGGGACACTTGAAGTCTCCCAATATCAGTGTGTGAAGGTTAGTAAGTGAATTAAGCTGTAGTTAAAGCAAGTTTTACAAAAAAGCTTTAAAAAAACTTGGGTGCACTTGTGTTTGGGACATAAATATTAAAGAGTTGATTAAAAAAATATTGACAACAACAGCAAAAAGAAAAGGCAAAAACTAAAGAGATCATTCAACAATTAAAAATACTGCTTGCTACAAAGAAGGCATGGATTCAATATCCAAACTTTTCCCTGCCTTTATCTCGAGCTCGAAGGGATTTGATAAAATCTTCTGGTCTCCTTTTGGACTGTTTGTGCAACAGGTTCACAGATATACATGCAAGCAAATGGATAAACATACACATAAACTAAAATATAAATTAAAGTAACTGAAACAAAATGCGTAAGAACCTGGCTGAAATAGTAAAGATATGGACAGAAGGGGCTGGGGAAATGGTTCAATCGTTAAGAATGCTTTCATTCAGTTACCACACCTTCATCTAGGAACACAAAACAGCTTTCAAATCCAGCTCCAAATGATTAGTGAATTTAAAAAGAAATGAAATATATTTAAAAAATAAATAATGCATGCACTTGCTTTACAAAAGAAAGAGCTCCAAACTTCCAGTAACAGAAATTTTGTTTTAGCAATCATAATAAAATTTCAAATAGTAGCTTCTATAAGCAATATTAATAAATATTGGAGCTATTAGCTGGTCTGATTTCACAAAGAAGATTGAAATATAATATAAAGTATATTATAGTAGTTTCTCACAAAGAACCAAAGTGATGGAATTACAAGTGATTTTTAAATTTATGATGGATATAGATATTGTGCAAAATAGAACTGATGATCAAAGAGGATATTTCAAAACATCTTAAGCGTAATTTTGTCTCATTTCTCCTTCCTTGCAGCAATGTCACGGAATTAGACAGTTATGCTGTCAAGAGAACAATCTTCCCTTTAGCTTAAAGTTTGCATTTTGTTTTCATATTTGCCTTGAATAAATGCTTTTATCGAGCTTCAGAATACAGAGAAAAAGTAAGTGTCAAATTATGTGACTATTTACATGATCCAGATTTATGTATATTTTTCTTGTATCAGTAATTTGATACCTATCTAAGAAAATACTGAAGTATCCTAGAAAAGATTGATGAGGCTTGATTACTCAGACACACAATCATTTAACTCTACATATGTAAATAATGCTTGCATATGCTTATAGAAAACAATGTAATAAAGTGCTTATCTGAAATAGTATAAATGTTTCATGGAGGTAGTAAAATTGCTCATATTGTGAAATGTCTTTATTCTGGCACTGTAGTTGAATGATATGTGTTTTTATTTTTTAACTTTTTTTTCATTCTTTGTGAATTTCAGATTATGCAACTGAATCAATTCATCTCCCTGTGCCTTTGTACATATCCTCTGCCCTTTCAACTTCCCCCAAAGAGAAAAAGAAAAGTCTCATGTGGAAGCTATAGTGTTACATTGTGCCCCACAGTATAGCCTTTTGTATAAACGAGTATAATTCTTTACTTGCAAATATTCATTACACTGAATCTCTGGCGTAGTTCAAGGCCTATGGCTTTTGTTACACTAACAATATTGGGCCCTCACCAGGACTGCTCTCACATATTCTGATGTTGTCCTTTGTTATGGAGATCCTGCAGCTTTGGGTGCAGGACTGGCCCCTTCTCCAGCTGATGCAGAAGCTGATTCAAAGCCCTGGAACTGGGCTTGAGTGGTATCTAACTGTTCAGCCAGTCAGATGTCCAACACCGGTACTACCAGGACAAGCTCTCCAGCAATGCCCTGGAAGCACATCCAATGCTGCAGCCAGCAAGGGTCAGAGACAGGTCTTCTACCATCATGATTAGCTCACCCATACCTCCAACAGCTCTCCAGATAACTACAGCTAGTTAACAGCAGGGTCAGCTCTCCCTCATGACTCTGGGGTCAGCTCACTTGACTGCCACACATGCCAACTGTTTGGGGAGAGGGCATTTCTTCTTGCATTCTATTCCATGTCAGTCAAGTGGCAAAGGCAGTTCTCCAGAGGTCACGCCCCCAGGGCCAACTCACAGACACTCCAGCCACTTCTGATCAGTTCTACTGTTCTGGTCAGGTGAGGTACAAGGCCTGCTTTCCCTAGTGCTGCAGCTGGAGAGATGCAGGGCTGGCTGGCTTTCATGACCTCCATGCCGCGCCCAACCTCGACCAGCAAGGAAGACACGACCACAGGAGATCTTCTTCAAGCAGTTTTACTCAGGAACCTTGATACAATCTTCTGACCTCTATCTCTTCTGACTCTTTCTCCTCTGACTCTCTCTCTTCTGACTCTCTCCCTCTCTCTCTCTCTCTCTCTCTCTCTCTCTCTCTCTCTCTCCCTCTCTCTCTCTCTCTCTCTCTCTCTCTCTCTCTCTCTCTCTCTCTCTCTCTCTCTTTGACTCTCTTTCTTCTGACTCTCTCCCCCTCTCTCTTCTGGGGGAACGCCCTGCACCACACTTAAATAGCTAGCACTGACCAGTCCTAGCAAGCCACGTGGGTCATGTAGATAGGCTGTCACTATGCGGAAGCTAGCGGGCCAGGCAGACATAGCCAAATAAGGACTTGTTTACTGCAAGGAACGCTCACCGCTGGGAGGGTGGAAGGTGGAAACCAGCGCCATCTTTGAGGTGCGGCACGTCGCAGCTCTCTACACCTCCAGACCAGTTCTTCCACCTGCCATAGGTAGCAAGGGGCAACTGGGGTTAATACTTCCCTCCTTTGTCCATACCACGGCATGCCAGATGATTGGTATGGTCAGCTCTCCTGTACCACTCTTGGGGCCGACTTATCTGCAACCACTGCAACCATGGCCAGCTCTACTCTGTTTCTAAGCAAGGTGCTGGGACCAGTTCCATGAATGCTGCCATTGGCAAGGGGCAGGGACAGCTGTCTTCCTCTCATTTCTTCAAGACCAACTTTCCCATGATGCCCAGGCAAGGGTTGGAGCTAAGTCTGTGCAGGTGTCAGTCATCAACATGTCCCCAAGTAGTGGCCTACACCAGGAACATTCCCCTGGACTTTAGTGCTAACAGGCTTCTCTGCTGCAGGACCTTTGGCCCAGACATGGCCATTGGTGACATCATGGCCTGAAGCTCACCAAGGCCTTAGACATCTTCACCAACTACTCACATCAGGTTGTTCCTCACTACTCTCATTTCAGTGTTCACACATCCTTGTGCTACACTTTTGGTGTTTGGGATCTCTTGGTGTTTGGAATCTTCTCAGAAGTGCTATTCCATGCCTGTGCCTTGTGGCACTGGGTATGGGGTCATCTCGAATCTGGCCTGCCATTCCAGACCTCATGGCCTTGTATGGGAGATATGGGAGAGCTTTTCCCATAAGTGCCCTCTCAAAGCAATCTCAGGATCGCTTTGCTATGGTTCCTGGCTGAGGATCATCTTGGATATGGTCTGGCCACCCAGGCTGCATGGCACCAGGAGACAGTTGAATTTTATTTCATACAACAAAATTCTTAGGAGCTAGAGAGATAGTTAAATTAGCAATAAAATTAGTTCAAACCCTGAGCAGGGATAAAAATAAACTGGAATAGTTGACATATCTGTAACTTCAGCATAAAGGTGGAATACAAGTAGATTATAGATGTTTGTTGGCCAGCAAGCTGAAAAGAAAAGAATTTGCAACTTGCTGAGAAACCTTGTCTCAAGGCAATATGTTGATAGGCAAAGACACATAGCCGTGCTCTTCTCTGCCCTCTGCTTTCATGAATAGGCTGGCAGGAACAGTCCAAGGACAGGCATTCACATGCATGCCCCTCTCACTGGCTACAATGGTCAGGAGAGCTGGCCGGGCACCTTGTCTGGATACTACAACAGAACTGAATCTTTTGGTGAGGCCTCAGGGTGAGCCAGTCCTAAGGGTATGAGGCAGGGAGAGCTGGCCCAGCTGCTCAAAGTCTGTAGCACTTGGAAAACTGGGCAGCACAACTGGGACGGTTGCACACAAGCTGTTCATCCAAGGAGATGAGTGTAGACAAGCTGACCCTGCCTCCTGCTCTTGGGAGCATTGGGCAGCTTAGCTGGAGCAGTCCTAGAGCGTCAGGCTAGCTGTCTCATTCTTATGACCACAGGTAAAGCTCTCCCAGCTGTCGCAGATGGCAAGCTGGTTGTAGGTGGAGGACACCTTACCTCCTACCAGCCCGCCTAAAGGCATAGGTGTGGGGCATGGCAAGCTCCTCCTCACTCACACACAGGTCCTGCAACCCTGCCAGCAGGACCAGCTGTACTGTGTTGCTCAAATCAAATGCAGAGGACATTAGCCCAGTGCTGGAACTCATGAGAGACAGAGCCAGCTCACATGTGTTCATGATCTCAGGGCCAGCTCACCCCATTGGTAGGTTGGGGTAAGGGAAAGAGAATGTTACCCTCACACCCAAAACATCTTATGGCAGATTGGTGGCAGGGTCACCTTTCCCATGCTCAGGCATTTAGGGATAGCTCCTCCCCACCCCCACCATTTAGGTCAGCTCTGTTATTAGCCAGACAAAACCCAGTCTTTTAAGGGCTGCAGATGATGAAGATTAAGGCTGGCTCTCCCATGAACATGACCCTGTGAGCCGCTTTCCCATCTGGTGGAGTGAGTTCTCCCATACTCACCCCTGGACACCAGCTCACCTACACCCCTGCAACTCTACTGTGCTGCTTTAGAGAGGCACAGGGCTCATTCTCCTAAGTGCTGCAGTGACTAGAGGAGGTGCCCACAGCTAGTGAGGGATGTGGCCAGCTCTGCATAACCCAGCACATTAGCTTGGTTCTCAGGCCTGCCCTAACCAGAGGTCATCTTCATGTTCTCTAGTGGTAAAATGAACCATGGACATCAACACCATGTCCCCCTTTCACAGACCCAGATATGTCCCTCAGTAGCAGCTCAGCCTGGAACCTCACCAAGCCCCTAGATGGTAAGGAAGCCACTCACAACACTCTCCTACTTTCTACCCTTGAGTCTCCAGTTCCATCTCTCTTCAGAATGCTCAAGCTGACCCACTTGTCTTTTTCTTCCATTTGTCCACCCCATACTTGCACATCGTGGTAGCTCCCTCTACATCTTGAGTCTGCTGCCTGAAGGTCTGGTGAGGAAGCAGGTTTCCAATGCACTGTGCCTGAAAGTAGGTTTGTGAGAAGCACAGAGGCTCACAGGTCTTTGTCTGTCATCTTCTTCCCTTATTGTGATGTGTTTTAGGGAGGGTGTTGGATGTCTCTGACCTACCTGGGCTGTGTGTCAGAGGGCATGTCTGTGGCTACATGCCTGGCCCTGTGCTTTGTGGCATGTCAGAAAGCAAGTCTTTGTTTTCTTCGTCCTACACTGTTTGGCCTGGATTTGATATGATTTGATTTGATTTGATTTGATTTGATTTGATGTGTCATAGGCATAAAGCAGCTTTGGCCACAAAGTCAGTCATCAACTAGAAAAAGCAAAGGACTGCCAACTGCTCTGTCACTGACTCACATAAGAATGCCACCAAGGTGTTTTGTTACCCATTCCCATGGGGGTTAAAAACAGTTTTTAAATTTAATTATCTTTTTTCATTTTAATGAATTTATTATAATTATTTCTTTTTTTCTATCTTTATTAAATTGGGTATTTCTTATTTACATTTCAAATGTTATTCCCTTTCCCGGTTTCCATAACAACATCCCATTCTCCCCCTCCCATTCTATATGGGTGTTCCCCTCCCCATCCTCCCCCATTACTGCCCTCCCCTCAACAATCACGTTCACTGGGGGTTCAGTCTTGGCAAGAACAAGGGATTCCCCTTCCACTGGTGCCCTTACTAGGCTGTTCATTGCTACCTATGTGGTTGGAGCCCAGGGTCAGGCCATGTTTAGTCTTTGGGTAGTAGCTTAGTCCCTGGAAGCTCTGGTTGCTTGGCATTGTTTTTCATATGGGGTCTCAAGCCCCTTCAGCTCTTTCAGTACTTTCTCTGATTCCTTCAATGGGGGTACTGTTCTCAGTTCAGTGGTTTGCTGCTGGCATTCACCTATGTATTTACCTTGTTCTGGCTGTGTCACTCAGGAGAGATCTAGATCCAGTTCCTGTCAGCCTGCACTTCTTTGCTTCATCCATCTTATCTAGTTTGGTGGCTGTTTATGTATGGGCCACATGTGGGGCAGTCTCTGAATGGGTGTTCCTTCTGCCTCTGTTCTAAACTTTGCCCCCTCTCCCCTCCAAAGGGTATTCTTGTTCCCCTCTTTTAATCATATTCTTTCCCTCCCCCAAGGCCTTCCAGTTTCTCTCTTTACCCACCCAAATATAACAACCCAATATAGAAACAAAATTTCCTAAACTAAAAATAACTAAATGAAACACCAACAAAAATGTAAGAAAAAAACAAAAGAAAACACAAATGATAATGAAATAAAAGCATACACAAAAAAAAAGAAAAGAAAAGAAAAAAAGAAAAACAACCTGTGGAATCCATTTAATGTTCAGTAATTACTCCTGAGCATGAAGTCTACTCTGGAGTGGTAAATATGTCTAATGAAGCTCCATTGGAAAACAACTGAGTTTTCCTCTTCCAGGAGGTAGAACATTGTTTGTAATAGCTAGGTTTTAATTCATTCATTCATTCATTCATTCATTCATTCTTTCATTTTTTGAAGTATAACAAAATAAAACACAGTAAAATTAAATAAAGACTGTCAGATCACAGTTGGTTAGGACACAGGAGTAGAAAGAATAGAACCCAAGAGAAGGCAAGAACATCAAATAACCACTCATTTGCTTACTTAGGAATCTCATAAAAACACCAAAATGGGAGCCATAATTTATACACAGAGGAGTTGGTGGAGAACTGTGCACGCCTTCTGCATGCTGTCCCCTTCTTGGTGATTTCATAAAAGCTTCCCTCACATTGATTTAGAAGCTATTGCTTTCCTTGTGTCCTCCACCCCCTCTGTCTCATGCCTTCTTTTCACCACCTCTTCCATGAAGTTCCCTAAGATCTGAGAGGAGAGATTTGATGGAGACACCCAATGTAGAGATTGAGTGTTCTGCAGGTTCTCAGTCTCTGAATGTTATGGATCTATACAGTTGTTCTTATCTGCTGTAGGAGAAGGAAGTTTCGCAGATGACGGCTAAGCAAAACTGTCACAAAAGAGTATGTCAGAATATCATCAGGATAGCTTTTATTTTTTAAAATAAATTCCAACATATGTGTTATCTTGAAATTGCATGTTTCTTTGCATGTTTAAACTCTGACACTGCCATTATCAGGCATTAGAACTTTTCAGATACTAGCACATGATTGTTGAAGACTATGATTTGGATTAGCTTTGTTATAAAATAGACCTGACCAAGTCTTTGTCCATTGCATTAGAGTAGAAGAATATGAGAACACAGCTGCGAGTGCCCATTTTTGAACTTCATTAAAAGGATAGTTCCAGAATCCCAGTAGACATACAAACTACTCTAAGACCATGCCCTATACCCAACAGCAGATGGCCAAGACAAAACACAATGTTATTTTGGGATGTTTCTAGGCACATTTCCCCTCTTTTTATGTTTTTTACCCTGCAGGTCCTTTTCTTATTTTTAAGCCTTTTCAATTTTTATTTTTATGAAATATGTATGTGTGCCAATGTGTGTGTCATTGCATCTATAAAGATTTCTTATTATTTTTTATCTTTATGAACTGTTTTTTGTACCATTTATGATTGTTTTTATTTATCTTATATTCATCAATCTGACTATTAATTATTATATGCAGAGTTTTTATTAATTTAAGATGGCTAGAAAGAATTCGAATTTGGAGAGTTGAGAGGTGGGAGGGTCAAGGCAGAAGTGCAGGAGAGAGAATATATTGTATTAAACACATGAATTTTCAATAAAATATGCTGTTTAACAGGTCAGTATCCTCAGCTTCATAAATCTATCTTCCAGTGTCCCTACAGGGAGAAATGAATCTCTATTTTTAAAAGCTGCTCATTTTATTTTACTTATTGTGGTGTGAAGAAAATTATTCAATAACATATATTACTCTTACATATTTTGTATATTTATTTCCTCAACCTAACTTATTTTTGCTACTAAATAGAATGTGCCTATTTTACTAATCACTGTGCTTATTGCTTTCTTTGATTTTATGATTTTAGAATATCCCTCAAAATAAACATAAATGTATTTGTATTCAATTCATAAATTGATAGTAAACATTACTTCTATTATCAGCACATATACAAATTGCTAAAATATAAACAACACTGCTTAATACACCTGTGGCTACTGTCATTGAATTTATAAATGAAGACGCAGCACTGAGCTACTCTTTTGCTTTCACCTACTACATACATGTTTGTGATTTTTGTATATACTTTACTGATACTGATTTTCTATACAATTTATATTGAATTTTGAAAATATAAGTTAAGTTGATGGACATGAAATGTTTTTTCCCTTAGTGAATATTAGAATTACATGGGTTAACCTTGTTGAATATATTTATGACATGCATAAATCTTTGTGAAAAGTAAAGTTAAAACTATTGTTATTTGGTTTTGTTTTTTCTGTTTTCTTCTAAAAGATCTTGCTTCATATTTATTTGTTTTTTTATTGGTTACTTTATTTATTTGCATTTTAAATGTATCCCCCTTCCCAGTTTGCCCTTACAAACTCCCTTCCCCCAACCCCCTCCTCTTGTGTCTATGAGGGTGCTCCCCCAACAGCCTACATGAGCGCCCTAGCCCTAGCATTCCCCTACCCTGGGTCATCGAGCCTTCACAGAGCCAAGGGGCTCCCCTCCTAGTGATGCTCGACAAGAGCATCCTCTGCTACATATCCAGCTGGAGCCATGGGTCCCACATGTGTACTCTTTGGTTGGTGGTTTTGCCCTAGGGAACTTTATGGGGTGGTTCTACTTGGTTGAAATTGTTCTTTTTATGGGGTTGCAAAGCCCTTCAGCTCCTAGACCTTGCCCTGACTTCTCCATTGAGGTCCCTGGGCTCAGTTTGATGTCAAGTTTATTTGCAAAAACAGTATAGGATACTAGTCATCTGCAAATAGTGTCTAAGTAGGTTTGCCGCAGTCCATCTGTCTTTATACTGGCAGCGACCTTTCCCATGGACCCTTCACTGGGCCCATGGCACCGTTGAAAGCCTGATCTAGAGCTGAAACCTGAACCTTAGCTGGACTTGCAGCCTCTGTCATGGTTTGAACCTCGGGCTTTTGTTGGCAGAGCCTATGATTCTTAGGCGTGTAGCTTCCAATCTGTTTCCCAAGCTTGGGGTGAGCGATGAAAGCAAGACATCCTACTTTGCTAAGGCCCTTCAGCATCTTCTACTTAATCTCCTTAGGCTTCATGAGGGCCTTAATGGCCTCTGTGCATGCACACATTGCCTTTTCATGTTTCTATTTTTCTAAAGGTGAGGCATTTGCTGAAAGACAAAGTTTCATTGGTTTTCCTTTTTGTGATGATTTTATCATTCAATAAAAAAAAAAAATAATTGTGTGTTGCAAGTCTCGAAGAGAACTTGGACATTTACATAATTTAAAATTACCAGGTAGCATAACATGGAATTGATGAAAATAATGAATCACAAAAACTAATATGATAGTTATCTAATGAGAAAAGAATATCTGTTCTGTGTGTTAGAGGAGATTAAGTAGTGATTTCAACATGTAAGCATGTTTACAGTATCAGAGTATGATGTATGTTGAAAAAGGTGATTAAACAGACTAGTTGTAAATAGGATAACCTCAGAGAGAGACATATAAAAATTGATCACCATAACTGTGAATTAAAATCATCTGCTAAAATTATTTTTATATATTACATATTTTCTTATATTATATATATTTTATATAAGTACACATGTAATATATAAGTGCATATATTATGTCATATACATATCATTTATACATGCTAACTTTCTTTTCATATTTTTATATACCTATTAAATACAGGATGAGTAATATATCTTTTTTATTTTATTTTAAATTATCCAAGGGACATTATATCACTCTCCTTATGGTTGTAAAAATGTAAAAACAATTTTATATTTTCTAACTTGTGAAAGATAATTTCCAGAAAATTCTATCTGAGTGGATAATTAAATGATGATTATGGGGAAAACATGTAAATATCTATTTAAAAATATGTCTCAGGAAGAGACAGAATCTTTCAAAATCTTCAAGAAAAGGTTGGGAAGAGAATTCATCCAACAGCTTACCCTTAGTATGCTGCTGAGAATACATATGAACAGAGCAAAACATAAAGTTGAAACTTCATACACTATGAGACGTTTTAAGCTTGGGATTGTGTAGCTTGGTTGCACAGTTTCAAGTTTGAACTTTGTTGAAAACAATATTGTTATAAAAATGTAAAACTTATTGGGGTGTGACTTGTAGAATATATGAGATTAAGGAGATTAGCAATAACCTAAATCCTTGTAAGCCACGGTGTGCAATTTTCTGCTTCATTCCATTGCATCTGGAAGTATTTGAACTGGACGAGGATGTTTTAACTAGGGCTACAAAATCTGATATATCTTTTAAACAAAAATTACAGACTATTTAAAAGCAGATAGACAACTTTAAAATGAAAAACTAAATGGATATTGGTTGCTATTGTGCATTTAATAGCAAAGCTTCTTCTTCTTTTTTTTTTTAAAGAGGCAGACTGTCCCAAATTGTAAGGCATACAATGGTTCAGGATAGCATCATGTAACAAGGCTTTCAGAAACTTGGAGGCTGGCACTGCCAGTACGTATTAAAATGGAGGAGCAATGGACAGAAATAAGATGGGATTTCTCTACTCTAAATAATCTTGGGTTGACCTCACCTAAAACTACCACAGTGTTCGACTGACTGAGAAAACAACAAAACAAACATCAAAAGGCCACTGAAACACTTCGGCAAGAAAATTTTAAAATAAACATTCTGCTCTTTAAATAGCATTCTATATACACTGTGAAGAGTGGAGATATTTTTTGAGGCTGTAACCATTTTTATCGATTGAAGTAAACCTTACAGTAACTTCATTTGAACAGCTATGCTCTGTGACTATTAGTTCTTAAACTTGGTGTATGGAAGAGCTTCTACATGAAACTACTTTAAAAGAATAAAATGATCTGTAATGAAAATGTCCTTGCTTTCTGGGTTGAAAGAAAATGTTTTATACTTGGTTTGTATACAAAGATAAAGGGAAATTCCTTGTACACTAGGATTTTAAAATAATAAAAAAGTTACTTGAAAAGTAACAGTGAGTTACTATTTGGTGAGTTGCTAGTATTCACTGGAAATTTTCCAAAGTTCTCTATAAGTAATAGCACATTTACATTTTATAAATTCATTTGATAATCAGTCATATTTTTACTGGATATTATTTATTTACATTTTAAAAGTTATCCCCTTTCGAGATTTGTATCCATAAACCTCCTATCCATCCCATCATCCTCCTCATAATTGTGTGAGGGTGTTCGCAGACCCAATCATGAAACCCTTCCAACCTCCCTGCCTTGACAGTTGCTTTTACTGTGGGGGTTCAGCCTTGGAAGGATCAAGGCCATCCCCTCCAGTTGGTGCTAAATCAGGCCATCCTCTGCTACATATGCAGCTGGAGCCATGGGTCACTGGGTTGGTTAAAGTCACACCAAGGTATTTCATATTATTTGGGGCTATGAAGGGTGTTGTTTCCCTAATTTCTTTCTCAGCCTGTAATCCTTTGAGTGCAGGAAGGGTACTGATTTGTTTAAGTTAAAATTACATTCAGACATTTTGTTGAAGTTGTTTATCAGGCCCAGTAGTTCTCTGGTGGAACTTAAGTATACTGTCATGTAAACTACAAATAGTGATTCTGACTTCTTCCTTCCCCATTTTTATCTTTTTGACCTCCTTTTGTTGTCTGATTGCTCTGGCTAGGACTTGGAGGACTATATTGATTAAGTAGGGAGACAATGAACAGCCTTGTCTAGTCCATGATTTTAGTAGGATTGCTTCAATTTTCTCTCCTTTTAGTTTGTTGTTGGTTTCTTGATTATTATATATTGTTTTTACTATGTTTAAGTATGGCCCTTGACTGTCTGATTGTTCCAAGACTTTTAACATGAAGGGGTGTTGAATTTTCAAATGCTTTCTCAGCATCTAATGAGATAATCATGTGGTTTTTTTCTTTCAGTTTCTTTATATAGTAGATTATGTTTATGGATTTTGTAATATTGAAACTTGCATCCCTGGGAGGCAGCCTACTTGATCCTGAAGAATGATCATTTTGATATGTTCTTGGATTCTGTTGGCCAGAATTTTATTGAGTATATTCACGCCAATATTCATAAGAGTAATTGGTCTAAAGTTTCCTTTCTTTGTTGGGTCTTTGTGTGGCTTAGGTGTAAGGGTAACAGTGGCTTCATTGAAGGAATTGGGTAGTGCTCTATCTATTTCTATTTTGTGGAATATTTTGGACGGTATTGGTATGACATCTATTATGTAGGTAGAATTCTCCACTAAATCCATCTGGTCTTGGGTTTTTTCAGTTGCGAGACTTTGAAAAACTGTTTCTAGTTCTTTAGGAGTTACGGGACAGATTTACCTTTGGTAACTGGTGTCTGTCTAGAAACTTTCTATTTCATCCAGATTTTACAATTTTATTATATGTGGGCTTTTGTAATAGGCTATGATGATTATTTTTATTTCCTCAAATTCTGTTATATGTCTCCTTTTTCAGTTCTGATTTTGTTAATTTGGATACTGTCTTTGTGTCCTCTGGTTAGTCTGGTTAGGGATTTATCTATCTTGTTGATTTTTTCAAAGAACCAGCTACTGGTTTTGTTGATTCTTTGTATAGTTCTTTTTGTTTCTACTTGGCTGATTTCAGCCCCGAGTTTGATTATTTTTTGCCTTTTACTCCTCTTGGGTGTATTTGTTTCAGGGCTTTTAGATCTGCTGTCAAGCTGCAAATGTATGCTCTCTCCAATTTCTTTTTGGAGGCACTCAGAAATATGAGTTTTTCTCTTAGTCCTGCTTTCATTATATCCCATAAGTTTGGGTATGCTGTGCATTCATTTCCATTAAATTCTAAAAAAATTCCTTTTTTTTAAATTTCTTTCATGACCAAGTTACCATTGAGTAGAGACTTTTTCAACTTTCATTTGTTTGTGGGCTTTCTGTCATTTTTGTTGTTATTGAAGACCAGACTTAGTCTGTGTTGATCTTGTAGGTTGCATGGGGCTATCTCAATCTTTATATATATAATCTTTTCCTGTAATTCTTTAAGAGACTTTTGTGTTTCCTTTTTAAGGGCTTCTACTTGTTTACCCGTGTTGTCCTGTATTTCTTTAAGGGAGTTATTTATGTCCTTCTTAAAGTCCTTTGTCATCATCATGAGATGTGAATTTTAATCCAAACTTGCTTTTCTGGTGTGTTTGGATATCCAGCATCTGTTTTGGTGGGAGAATTGGGCTCTGGTGATGCCAAGTAGTCTTCTTCTCTGGTGCTTCGTCTCCTGTGCTTGCCTCTCATCATCTGGTTGTGTAGGCTGATATCATTATGCAGTTGAAGATACGAGATAGAATGCGGCCTGCCATTGTGTGAGAAGGAAGTATGGGCGAGAGAAAACTTTCACAGTGGAGGAGAATTCTGGGGTGAGAAGAGAAGCAGCCAAGAGAACGTGGAAGTGGATGTTAAGATTCCTCTCTGCAAATTTACAGTGTTTTATGAACATTTTAAAGAGATGGTTGTATATTGGGCTTTATATGTCTAGGCGGGCAATTGTATCTTATCAATTAGATCTGAGGTTATTGTGTTTTCTGTTCTTTCACGTGGCAAATTAATTGAATTCAAGAGAGTGTGTGGTAGCTGGAGACACTGGGCCACCATGGAATTTGGATAAGGATGTTGGGCACTGTGGCATCCTACCTTGGGAACTAGATGGGTAGAGAGATTGTTTCCAGACTCAGAGAGTAGTCCTGGGCAGTGTGATATGTGAGATGCTTTTCTGACTGAGATGAAAACATCCAACAGATATCATGGGGCACTATGGGGCCAGATCTAGTGCAGGCAAAAGAAAACATTATTTTGCCACAATATGGTTGTCTCTGGTGTTAGATGGTCTTGCTTTCTCTGACAGTGGCTTGACCCTCCTAAAAGCCTGTGTGTCTTCACTCCTTGAGACCAGCTTTCTCCCAGGGGGATCTTTGCTCTCAGGTGTGTCAGAGCTCCTGGTGACTTGATCTTAGCTCTGAGTGCAGGCTCAGACTGAAAGGATCTTCTCCTTGACTGCTCCTAGGTTTCTGTATCCAGAGGGATTTGTGTGGGTTCCTCTTGGGCCAGGAATATAAGCAGAACTGGCGTTCTTCCCTGGTCTCTCAGGGTTTTCTTCACTTCTGAGCGTCGAGACCCCTCCTCAAGGAATTTGGGTAGAGAGAACTGTGGGACCAGGTCAGCTCTTCACTCAGTCAGAAACTGAAAGTCCATTTTATAAATTCTTATATAATAATTATTAATTATTTTAGGTTTGAAGAAAATTCCCTTTTGAGAATCAATACAAATAAACATAGACAGGTACCACATAATCAATATCAACTTTCTCTAAAAATATCCTTTTATCTTTCAGAAACTTTAACTTCAACATAGTCACCTGTTCTGAAGTGTGATTCATTGGAATACTTCTAATGTATTTAGACTTTCAAGACTTCCTACCTGCTATGTTTGTGATTTCTTCAGTGACAGTTTGGTAAAGGAAAAAGAGAATAGCCAATTCCCAAGGCAATATATCTATGTCAGAGTCAGTGATTTGTCTCAGAGTAGAACACAAGATGAAGTCCTTTTCATACCTGAATCTAGTCCTATAGCCTTTCCGCTATTTGTCAAAATAACTTCCGGCACCAAAGGAAGAAGGTCAAAGGAAGGAATCATATCATAGTCTTCTTTTTGGCAAATGTAAACCAGGGGTTTAGCTTATCTGTGTTTATTCCATTCCAATGATCTGTTTTTTGCAAATATTTTAGTGTGTGGTTTATTATGAATCTATGATATAACTTTACGAGAAGTGCTGATATTACTCAAATTCTGAACATGATTTAGTTTAGTAGAATCATGTTTAAAATCCTCAAAATTACCAGATTTTGGATGGAGTAATCAAAGCAATATAGTTATTCCATGCCATTTCAAGGAAAAGTAATTTCCCCTTCTGAAATGCTAAATTTTATTTTTCCTTAATTATCAAAAAAGATGTCTATCTCTAATTCACCAGTTGAAGAATGTCACTGATTACAGACAGATGTCAATAAAAGTTTACCTGTAGTGATCTTCTGTATCTGCAATAAATTCACAGTATGTTTAGATAGATTAAGTTTATATAACATAATGAATAGTTTTATGAAACTAAGATTTTGTGAGTATAGAAGAAAATATAATTTTAAAATAATACAATTTATATAAATCATATATTAATATTAATATTACATTTTATATTACAATTAATATTACATATTAATATATGATTTATGTACATCATAAATGTTCTGTCTTTAAAATGTATATACAGAAATCTTTCTCAATGAATGACAAATGACCCTGTGTTTCCCTCACTAGAGGTCTTGCCAGCTCCTGGCAGTGAAGTTGTGCCTGACAGTGTGAGTGCATTGACAGGCATTTTCTAGACACATCATTTGAAGTTAAAAGCAGTCTTGATGCTCTTTGACAGCCTCTGGGATTCATCTTAAAACTGGTTATCAGAAGCCAGAGTTATTACTATGAACGACATCAAAATCTGAGTGAGTCAAGCGAAAGCAATCAGTCTGTTAACTGTTTTGAAAGGCATTTTCTAAGAAGTGTGTGGAAGGTGATTCTTTTCCAAATATAAACTGGCAAGAAATGATCAATCAAAATATGGGTGAGGATTAAATGTAGGTCATCTCTGTTCAGCATAGTGTATACAATGATTAACTCAAATGCAGATTAAATTTCACAAATAAATAAAAGTTGACTTCCTTTAAAGTTATTTAAAACTGATAGAAGTTGCATCCTGAGAAGTAATTTTTTATTTTTTCACACTCAAATCATACTATGTACAAAAGATAGAAAAACATCATGAAATGAAACTACACTCTAGGCCAAAAGTGTCCTAATTATTTAAAAAACATGAGGCACAATGTTTTATTTTTAGATTATGAATAACAACAGTTCATGAATAAATATTCATAATTTTATTTCTTAATCATTCCTTAGCTGATACTTACAACATTTCTGTGTCTCAGTTACTATGTTTAAAATGATAATCACCTTTCAACATACTGCTTTTTATTTACTTTGAATCTATACTCAACATTAGAATATATTAATTTACTTTCCTCCTAACATCTGCACAGATTGATGCTTTCACCAGAAAAACAGAAATGTTCTGCCATTTTGGCAATATGAGTGAGCCTAAATGATCATGTATTAAGTGAAATGAATTAAGAACAAAAAAATTGAATGGTTAAAGTTCATGTTGGTAAATTGTACATTTTAAAACAACATCCAATTCTTCAAAGAGTTAGACAGAACAATTTGCAAATTCATCTGGAATAACAAAAAACCCAGGATAGCTAAAACTATCCTCAACAATAAAAGGACTTCAGGGGGAATCACTATCCCTGAACTCAAGCAGTATTACAGAGCAATAGTCATGAAAACTGCATGGTATTGGTACAGAGACAGACAGATAGACCAATGGAACAGAATTGAAGACCCAGAAATGAACCCACACACCTATGGTCACTTGATTTTTGACAAAGGAGCCAAAACCATCCAATGGAAAAAAGATAGCATTTTTAGCAAATGGTGCTGGTTCAACTGGAGGTCAACATGTAGAGGAATGCAGATCGATCCATGCTTATCACCCTGTACAAAGCTTAAGTCCAAGTGGATCAAGGACATCCACATCAAACCAGATTCACTCAAAATAATAGAAGAAAACCTAGGGCAGCATCTGGAACACATGGGCACTGGAAAAAATTTCCTGAACAAAACACCAAAGGCATATGCTCTAAGATCAAGAATCGACAAATGGGATCTCATAAACTGCAAAGCTTCTGTAAGGCAAGGACACTGTGGTTAGTACAAAACGGCAACCAACAGATTGGGAAAAGATCTTTTCCAATCATACAACAGATAGAGGCCTTATATCCAAAAATATACAAAGAACTCAAGAAGTTAGACCGCAGGGGAGACAAATAAACTCTATTAAAAAATGGGGTTCAGAGCTAAACAAAGAATTCACAGCTGAGGAATGCCGAATGGCTTGAGAAACACCTAAAGAAATGTTCAACATCTTTAGTCATAAGGGAAATGCAAATCAAAACAACCCTGAGATTTCACCTCACACCAGTGAGAATGGCTAAGATCAAAAAACTCAGGTGACAGCAAATGCTGGCGAGGATGGGAGAAAGAGGAACACTCCTCCATTGTTGGTGGGATTGCAGACTGGTAAACCATTCTGGAAATCAGTCTGGAGGTTCCTCAGAAAATTGGACATTGAACTGCCTGAGGATCCAGCTATACCTCTCTTGGGCATATACCCAAAGATGCCCCAACATATAAAAAAGACACATGCTCCACTATGTTCATAGCAGCCTTATTTATAATAGCCAGAAGCTGGAAAGAACCCAGATGCCTTTCAACAGAGGAATGGATACAGAAAATGTGGTACATCTACACAATGGAATATTACTCAGCTATCAAAAACAACGAGTTTATGAAATTCGTAGGCAAATAGTTGGAACTGGAAAATATCATCCTGAGTGAGCTAACCCAATCACAGAAAGACATACATGGTATGCACTCATTGATAAGTGGCTATTAGCCCAAATGCTTGAATTACCCTAGATCCTTAGAACAAATGAAACTCAAGACGGATGATCAAAATGTGAATGCTTCGCTCCTTCTTTAAATGAGGAAAAAGAATACCCTTGGCAGGGAAGAGAGAGGCAAAGATTAAAACAGAGACTGAAGGAACACCCATTCAGAGCCTGCCCCACATGTGGCCCATACATATACAGCCACCCAATTAGACAAGATGGATGAAGCAAAGAAGGGCAGACCGACAGGAGCCGGATGTAGATCGATCCTGAGAGACAAAACCAGAGTACAGCAAATACAGAGGCGAATGCCAGCAGCAAACCAGTGAACTGAGAATAGGACCCCCGTTGAAGGAATCAGAGAAAGAACTGGAAGAGCTTGAAGGGGCTGGAGACCACATATGTACAACAATGCCAAGCAACCAGAGCTTCCAGGGACTAAGCCACTACCTAAAGACTATACATGGACTGACCCTGGACTCTGACCTCATATGTAGCAATGAATATCCTAGTAAGAGCACCAGTGGAAGGGGAAGCCCAGGGTCCTGCTAAGACTGAACCCCCACTGAACTAGACTGTTGGGGGGAGGGCGGCAATGGGGGGAGGGTGGAGAGGGGAACACCCATAAGGAAGGGGAGGGGGGAGGGGGATGGTTGCCCGGAAACCGGGAAAGGGAATAGCACTCGAAATGTATATAAGAAATACTCAAGTTAACAAAAAAAAAAAAAATAACAGCAGTTGAAATGTTATTATTAAATATAAATCATAATTGTAGGAAACAATAGATACTTTAATTACTCTAACTTTATTCAAATATGACATTTATATATTAAAATTCTAATCATAATTACTTCAGGATGTGGTGTATTTATGCAATCTTCTTTAAGAGTTGAAATTAATAAAACATATGATGCTTAAGAGAAAACATTTGTTTCTCTTTTGTGTAGAGGAAGGCTATTGATTTATTTGAGTTAATTTTATACCCAGCCACTTTGCTGAAGTTGTTTATCAGCTTTAGTAGTTCTCTGGTGGAACTTTTGGGATCACTTAAATATACTATCATATCATCTGCAAATAGTGATATTTTGACTTCTTCTTTTCTGATCTGTATGCCCTTGACCTCCTTTTGTTGTCTGATTGCTCTGGCTAGAACTTCAAGAACTATATTGAATAAGTAGGGAGAGAGTGGGCAGCCTTGTCTAGTCCCTGATTTTAGTGGGATTGCTTCAAGTTTCTCTCCATTTAGTTTAATGTTAGCAACTGGTTTCCTGTATATGGCTTTTACTATGTTTAGGAGACACAGCCAGAATACAGCAAACACAGAGGCGAATGCCAGCAGCAAACCACTGATTTGAGAATAGGACCCCCGTTGAAGGAATCAGAGAAAGAACTAGAAGAGCTTGAAGGGGCTCGAGACCCCATATGTACAACAATGCCAAGCAACCAGAGCTTCCAGGGACTAAGCCACTACCAAATACTATACATGGACTGACCCTGGACTCTGACCTCATAGGTAGCAATGAATATCCTAGTAAGAGCACCAGTGGAAGGGGAAGCCCTGGGTCCTGCTAAGACTGAACCCCTAGTGAACTAGATTGTTGGGGAGGGCGGCAATGGGGGGGAGGATGGGAGGGAACACCCATAAAGAAGGGGGGGAGGGGATGTTTGCCCGAAACCGAAAGGGAATAACACTGAAATGTATATAAGAAATACTCAAGTTAACAAAAAAAAAAAAAAAGAGAAAACATTTGTGTGAAGAATGATGTCCTTGGTAAGAAAGGAGAGAGAGAGAGAGAGAGAGAGAGAGAGAGACAGATTGAGAGAGAGAGAGACATCCTACATAAATATTAACAAAGGAGATACTGCTTAAAGTTCCATAATAATCATTTCTCTTTTTTTCACTGTGACAAAATGATGGAGCAAAGTGACTTAAGAGAGAAATGGTTCATTTTGGCTTACAGCTTAATGTTATCCCATCTATCATATTGAAGAATAGATGCTAGCTAGAGTAATAGAAGCAGTAATAAGAGGCAGCTGGAACCAGCTGCAAACAGGAAGCAGAAAGCTTAGAATGAGGCCATGCTATAACTCACAAATGCCTAGACTATAATGACTGAACATTGTCAGCCATTCCTCCTACCCTACCACCTGGAACAACTCCACCAGCTGTAGGAAAAGTATCAAATGCATGTGCTTATGTTGTTGGCTTTGTCCTGCTCCTGCCATAATTAGCATCAGACCAAAGAGAAAGACTGCAAATGGTCATCTCCATTTTGTGCCTCTAAGAAGGTACCAGCACTGATGATGGGCTGACTTTAGTTTGAATATCCAGAAATGCTAATATAAGGCAATAAGCCATTCTGTACTTTACGCCTCCTAATCTCTGAGTGTTGGAGAAATGTTAAAAGTTGAATATCCCTGAATTACATAGAATATAATTTTAATGTATAGAAATTTAGTAACCTTTATAGCCATCATGCACAAAAAGTAAGTGAAACAAGATACCTAAATGAAATATAAGATAATTTGTGTTTATAAAATTTTATTAATACTTAGAGTCTTCATCCACAAATAAATAAATAAATAAAATGTGACTTTTAAATATATACAAAATGTAGGTAAACAGAGTCACAGACATAACTATCAACTAATAGATATTTGTTTCTACATAAACTAAAATCAATATCTCAAATTATTGTGTATCATTTTCTTTTACCAACACACACCATTCAAAGGAAATCATTACAAATATTTTTTGAACTTTGGAATCTGTTTCAGAACATCATAAATATTATGTTTAATTTTCTTATCTTCCTTTCATTTTACTCCAATTGTTATACTAATAAAAGGATTTGATAATCAATGTTGTCCTGGTATTTGTTCCTGTAGTCTCAGAGAGTAAAAAGGATGAATAAGTTCCTGAAGAATTATTTATAATTATAAACTTTGAAGTTCATGTGGGATGGCTGGATCATTGTCAAATATTTTTAGGAGTTTTCACACATTTCATAAAATGACATTAGCAATTGATTGGTAGCAAACATTGATTGATTTGTATTTTTTCTACTTCATTAGTAAAATTTAGAAAATTTTATCTACGTATAGTTTTCCTAATTTTGGCACGATGTCTTATCCTGTATCTAATTTTAATATGTTTATTATTAATTATTTGTCATATACTTAATAGTTTTTCATTTCAATTGAGTTCGTAAAAACTAACTACTTTGCTTAATTCTTCACATTTCTTGTTGCTTAGCATCAGCATCTCTGTAAAACTACAGTATATCATGTCTCTTTTTGTCTTTTCTTAATTGGATATTTTTTATTTACATTTCAAATGTTATTCCTTTCCTGGTTTCCCAGAGATAAGCCCCATCCCCCTCCCCTTTTTCTATAAGGGTGATCCCCTCCTCATCTGCCACTCTCTCCCCCCACAAGAAACAATTCGTAGACCATATGAAGCTTTATGAGTATAAGGAAGACCAAAGTGTGGATGAGTCAGTCCTTCTTAGAAGGGAGAACAAAATACTCATAGGAGGAAATACAGGGACAAAGAGTGGAGCAGGGACTGAAGGAAAGGTCATCCAGAGACTGCCCCACCTGGGATTCATTCATCCCATTTTCAGTCACCAAACACAGTCACTATTACTGATGCCAAGAAGTGCTTGCTGACAGGAGCCTAATATGGATGTCTCTTGTGAGGCTCTGCCAGAGCCTTAGTGATACAGGTGAAAATGCTCACAGCTAACCGTCAGGCTGAGCATAGGAATTGCAAGGGAAGAGTAAGAGAAAGCACTGCACAGCTGAGGGGTTTGTAACCCCATAGGAGGAACAATAATATCAACCAACCAGATCCCCCACCACCATCCCCACCCCGAGCTCCCAGGGAAGGCTCATTTCCCCAATGTAGGGGAATGCCATGGAATTGAGGCTGGAGTGGGTAGGTGGGAGTGGGGACATTTTCCTAGAAGCAGGGGGAGGGGTGAGGAGAGATGAGAAAGGGGGCAAAGGTGATAACATTTGAAATGAAAATACATAAATTATCCAATAAAAATAAAAAGTTGAAAAAGAAACCATACACATACATACATATATACATACATATACATATACATACATATCTATATCTATATCCATATCCATATCTATATGGAAAATATTTTCTTTGTTACTAGTGTAGAATTTTAGATGCTTAGCTTGTTATCATCATGGTGGAAAATACGTTAGTAGGCATGTCAGACATTTTCTCAGAGTCATATTTGAGAACTACATCTTCATCAGAGTGAAAACACTTAGGACTGTCATGGACCTTTGAAACCTCAAAGTCCATCTGCAGTGATGTACTTCCTCCAAGAAGGCCACAAATACTCCAACAAGGCCTCTACACCTAATTCTCAAATAGCACTCGTTGCTGTGACTGTGAACTAGGTATTCGAATATAAAAGCCTATAGAAGCCATTATTATTCAAATGACCATAGATAACATTGATAAATTAGAAAATAATATAATGGTCCATTCCTGATTGGGGAAAAAAAAAAAAACAACACATTGTGTAAAGCAGTTTTCCCTTTTTTGACACATAATTTTTTTTTAAAATCAGCATGGGTATGTAAGTAAGTATTGACTAATAATTGGAAAAGTAATTTACCTAAAATTAAAATCAATGTTAAGATAAGATCTTCCACACATGCCTAGACAGGTGAAACATCTATTTATGAGGGGTCTAGAGATGTAAATCAGATAAGAGGTTAAAGCTGAGAATCCCTAATCAACACGAGGTACATCTTGGTTGATGACGTCTTTCGTCTCTGCACAGTGTTTTAGTATTCTCATTGTGAGCAATCTTGACAGATTTATGGCACATTCACTCAGCTCTACTCCAATAAATTTTTAACGCGTTCATTTATCTTGATTCAGAATGTTTTTCACTATGCGCATTAATTGAAGGGTATCATTCTATGTCAACAGCAGCGTGATCAGAATCATGTTCAAGCTGTGGCACAAAGAAGAGAGATATCATAAAAACAAAAGAAACAAAATCTCAGGTCCAAACGATAACAGGCAGAATCACCTTTATGTTGTCTCCAACAACAAGATTTATGAATTTCTGATTTTGAAAATGCCATTTTTTTCTTATGAAAAAATGGTCAAAAATGAGGCTAAAATTATGCTTATCAGTATAACTGTCTGAAAAGGAATTGATCCTTTACTGTCTGTTTGATCTATTACCCTTATTGTTATGAAATGTTTCTAAGGGGTAAGATATAATAAATGTTGATTACCAAAAATGGTTATTTAAAATATTTGAGTCATGTTTTGTATGTAGTCTTAAATGTAAAAAAAAAGTATTTTTATTATACAGTACTATACTTAATATTTAACATGTCTTATGTTTTGTTTGTTAAATAAAACTTAGTTAACTAGACCACTGTTTTATTTCTTTCAGTCAAAATATTTTAATTGAGAAGCTAGCAATTTAAAACATTGGCATCAAACATTAACTCATAATGGAACATCTATGATTCAAGGATTTGCTATAGAATATATTGAAGAAAAGGTAACAATATCATTCATACTACAAATCATACATGAACAATCTTTTGAAGCACATTATAAAATTCCCTGTATCATTAGGCAATATATAATATGAAATGAGTTCAATTGTGATTTTCTTAAGACTATATTTATGGAGACTAATCAAAATACCCCTTGAAACTGAGAACAAAGAATTTCAAAGACATCAATGTTACAGAATAAAGCCAATATTTGTACATGAAAGAATCATTTTAACCCTCCTTCCCACAAGTTCATTTAAGAACATGTTAAAGACAGTTGATAAAAATGTCTGTCTTCTATGTTGTTTTCTAAATATGAGTTGCTCTGTTTAATTTAAGACTTTCAATCTTAAGTTCATGCAAGTATTTCTGATATTATTAAGAAGTAAAAAAAAAAGAACTAATTGTCAGTTTCATTTTTGTGAAATCAGACAAAAGAATTTTAAATGAAATTTGCAATATTCTGTATTACCCTATGATCCAAATCTTAACATTTGTAGAAATAATTATTTCTAGTTTTCTTATTGTATAGCTGCTTGCAAACAGCAAAAGCCATCAAACAACTATCATCTTAAAATACAGTGCTTATCTGCCCAGTCCATCAAAGCCCCCATACTCTTTTGGCTCAATGACTATTGAGTCATGCAGCCAAACTTTAGTTTGTTGAGAGTGTACTGCATTTCAAATTGAGAACCCGGCAAACGAAAATTTAAAAGATTCACTCTGACCATAAAATATTCATGTCTCTATTTTCTGCTCTGAAAATCGTAAGAAAGAATTATCTCTCAAGCAAATACAAGGCAAGGATTCTCTGTATATCAGTCTTTGAATGTAACCAGGAATAATGTGATATTTGTGAATTAGGTTAAATGTAGTAATATGCTGAGTGACCAGTGATGACTGAGTACGAGAGTGTATGCACATTACCAGTTCCAGTTATTAATGGAAGTTATCTTTACCTTTTCAATTCATCTGGACAAATACAAATGAGCAAGATATGAAAAATTATGTAAAATATGGATATCTAAAACAGAAATATAGATAAAGGATCTAAGTGAGGACTGAAGTCTAGAGAGTTTTATTTAGAATCTCTGGATTGCAGTAGGATCAGGCCACAAGTCACCACTTGTGGTCAGGGCAAACAAATGAGCAAAGATATAGCTGTAATTCATTGGTGCTATCCCTATTAGATATTTTAAAATAATATTTATAAGTTTGAATACTAAAACTGATACTTATTTAACAGAGTTAGATTTTAGCCCTATCCCTGTTGGAGAAGATCACAGAAAAAGATCATCACTTTGGGGAGTGTGAATAATTCAGGCAATTTCAAGACACATTTGCATCATAATTTTAATATGTTTTTCTAATGGCGTGTCCTACAGTCATGGTGCCAACTTTAGAGATAAAACTGGTATCAAGGATGTTTGGTTTTCAAATACCTACTAATGCCACATTTCATATGTTTGTGTTATTTGTAATAGGTATCAACCTAAAGGCAAGTCAAGCTCATTTATATTTATAGTTGGAGCTTAAGAGACAGATTGGACTAAAATTCATTCTTCATATACTAACTAATTCAATAGCAAGACTGAGCTCATGCTTTCCATTATTTAAATTTCACCACATACTCTGAACAGAAACACACAGAAAAAGTTCTCAGTTACTACAGGAAACTGTTCTTTTATGATGCAATATCTTTCCTGTGGTAAACAGTCAGACATATGATAGCATGGGTAGCTACTGATCAGGGGAAAATGAACCATGAATGCTCCCTGAATTATTTCTTGCTCCAGTGAAAATTAGCAGATAGCTGTGATCTGATCTTGACAAGTGTGACCCTCCACACTCTCAGCCTTAAATCTAATCACTAATGTGATAATCATATGAGATGCATCATTTGGAACTGATGATAATATGAGGGCTGAGAACTTGTGAAAAGAATTAGTGAACTTAAAAGAAAATTGCCAGATATGTATCTTTTCATTTTCTACTAGGCTAGGAGATAAGTATAAGGTGCCTTTTATGCCTCAAAACTGGGGTCTCCTCTGACTAATTCAGGTTAACACACTGCCACATGACACTTAGAATTATAGTTAATAAAACTCTGCACAGACCTAACTATTTTATACCATCTTCAAAAACATACTTTCTTAATGTTAGTATGCTGATTACGAATGTAAGTGTGCAAGGTGCTGTTTAGTAGGTTCAAAACTCAACTATCTAAATGTACATATACTTGAAAGATTGTATTTCTGGACTCTTCCATAATCAAATATCTCCAGATCACATTTTAATCACAATATAGTAGATAAATTTCAGTGTGTATCTGTTTAAAACAAGCAAGTGTTATGTAACAAACAATTTACTTTAAAATTATATTCTCATTGTTTATCTCAGGGGGGAAGATTTCTCTGGAAAAATAACCTTTGAAAAAAAATAAAGCTTCTCTTTGTGGAAAGAAGAAAATGACTAAGATGACTAGGTTTGGCATGAGCAATCATTTTGTACAATAGTTGGAAAGCTTTTTACTGAATCTCATTCCTTTCATTTCATTAAGCACATATTGTTCTTACCACTCAAGGTATATAAAACCTCATTCTTGTCTTCACACATATGACTAATATCTTACTTGTAAAGAGCTAATCTCAGAGGGTACAAAAACAAATGCTGACAATTTAATATCGACGTTACTGACACCCTTTACTGTTTAGCAGTAAGGGACAGAGCAATTCTGCCAGTATACAGGCTTCTAGCACTGAGTTGATTTTTTAAAGCTAAATTAAATATTTTTAAAACTTCAACCCAGCTACAACCTTCCAGTGTACAATGGTCTTTTTATGTATAACAAATGCTGCCCCCCTTATTTCCCCACCACAGAGACATTCCTCTATCTCCTTTTCCTCTGAGGAGTGGGACACCCCCACCCTGGGGCAAAATGTCTCTGCTAGGACACATCCTCTCTCATTGAGGCCAGATAAACCAGTCCTGTTGAAGCATATACCGCAGTCATGGCACAGCCTTTGGGAGAATCTCTGCTCCAGTTGTCAGGGAGACCACAAGGAGACTGAGATGAATGTCTGTAACATATATGCCTGGCAATCTTGTTCAAGCCTGTGTGCATTCTTTGGTTGGTGGGTAAACATCCATCATACAGAGACAAGTTGAGAAATTGTCATCTAAATCTATAATTACCACAAACCCAATTCCTGAAGACCAGCATAAGAACACAAAGATTGGGAAAGGATTTTTACCAATCTTACATCTGATAGAGGGCTAATATTCAATACATATAAAGAACTCAAGAAGTTAAGACTCCAGAGAGCCAAAGAACACCATTAAAAATTGATATAGAGAGCAAAACAAAGAACTCTCAACTGAGGAATATCAAATGGCTGAGAAGCACCTAAAGAAATGTATACAGCCTCTGGGTTCCTGTGGGGGAGGGCCCCTGCAGGACCCCTGCGCCTGAGACACCACCGGAACCTGAAGGAAACACACCGGATAAACAGTTCTCTGCACCCAAATCCCGTGGGAGGGAGAGCTAAACCTTCAGAGAGGCAGACACGCCTGGGAAACCAGAAGAGACTGCACGCTGCACACAGTACTGATCCCAGAGGAAAACACCAAAAGCTATCTGGAACCCTGGTGCACGGAACCTCCCGGAAAGGGCGGCGCAGATCTTCCTGGTTGCTGAGGCCGCGGAGAGCTCATAGGCAACACCCCGCGAGCAAACTTGAGCCTCGGGACCACAGGTAAGACCAACTTTTCTGCTACAAACGACTTGCCTGGTGAACTCAAGACACAGGTCCACAGGAACAGCTGAAGACCTGTAGAGAGGAAAAACTACACGCCCGAAAGCAGAACACTCTGTCCCCATAACTGACTGAAAGAGAGTAAAACAGGTATACAACACTCCTGACACACAGGCTTATAAGACAGTTTAGCCACTGTCAGAAATAGCAGAACAAAGTAACACTAGAGATAATCTGATGGCGAGAGGCAAGCGCAGGAACCCAAGCAACAGAAACCAAGACTACATGGCACCATCGGAGCCCAATTCTCCCATCAAAACAAACATGGAATATCCAAACACACCAGAAAAGCAAGATCTAGTTTCAAAATCATATTTGACCATGATGCTGGAGGACCTCAAGAAAGACGTGAAGAACTCCCTAAAGAACAAGTAGAAACCTACAGAGAGGAATGTAAAAAAATGCCTGAAAAAGAATTCCAGGAAAACATAAATAAACAAGTAGAAGCCCATAGAGAGGAGACACAAAAATCCCTGAAAGAATTCCAGGAAAACATAAATAAACAAGTAGAAGCCCATAGAGAGGAGACACAAAAATCCCTGAAAGAATTCCAGGAAAACACAATCAAACAGTTGAAGGAATTAAAAATGGAAATAGAAGCAATCAAGAAAGAACACATGGAAACAACCCTGGATATAGAATACCAAAAGAAGACAAGGAGCTGTAGATACAAGCTTCACCAACAGAATACAAGAGATGGAAGAGAGAATCTCAGGAGCAGAAGATTCCATAGAAATCATTGACTCAACTGTCAAAGATAATGTAAAGCGGAAAAAGCTACTGGTCCAAAACATACAGGAAATCCAGGACTCAATGAGAAGATCAAACCTAAGGATAATAGGTATAGAAGAGAGGAAGACTCCCAGCTCAAAGGATCAGTAAATATCTTCAACAAAATCATAGAAGAAAACTTCCCTAACCTAAAAAAAGAGATACCCATAGGCATACAAGAAGCCTGCAGAACTCCAAATAGATTGGACCAGAAAAGAAACACCTCCCGTCACATAATAGTCAAAACACCAAACGCACAAAATAAAGAAAGAATATTAAAAGTAGTAAGGGAAAAAGGTCGAGTAACATATAAAGGCAGACCTATCAGAATTACACCAGACTTTTCGCCAGAAACTATGAAAGCCAGAAGATCCTGGACAGATGTCATACACACCCTAAGAGAACACAAATACCAGCCCAGGTTACTGTATCCAGCAAAAATCTCAATTAACATAGATGGAGAAACCAAGATATTCCATGACAAAACCAAATTTACACAATATCTTTCTACAAATCCAGCACTACAAAGGATAATAAATGGTAAAGCCCACCAAAAGGAGGCAAGCTATACCCTAGAAGAAACAAGAAACTAATCGCCTTGGCAACAAAACAAAGAGAAGAAAAGCACACAAACATAACCTCACATCCAAATATGAATATAACAGGAAGCAATAATCACTATTCCTTAATATCTCTCAACATCAATGGCCTCAACTCCCCAATAAAAAGACATAGATTAACAAACTGGATACGCAACAAGGACCCTGCATTCTACTGCCTACAGGAAACACACCTCAGAGACAAAGACAGACACTACCTCAGAGTGAAAGACTGGAAAACAACTTTCCAAGCAAAGTCGGAAGAAGCAAGCTGGAGTAGCCATTCTAATATCAAATAAAATCAATTTCCAACTAAAATTCATCAAAAAAGATAAGGAAGGACACTTTATATTCATCAAAGGAAAAATCCACCAAGATGAACTCTCAATCCTAAATATCTATGCCCCAACAAGGGCACCTACATACGTAAAAGAAACCTTACTAAAGCTCAAAACACACATTGCACCTCACACAATAATAGTTGGGATTTCAACACCCCACTCTCATCAATGGACAGATCATGGAAACAGAAATTAAACAGAGACGTAGACAGACTAAGAGAAGTCATGAGCCAAATGGATTTTACAGATATTTACAGAACATTCTATCCTAAAGCAAAAGGATATACCTTCTTCTCAGCTCCTCATGGTACTTTCTCCAAAATTGACCATATAATTGGTCAAAAAACTGGCCTCGACAGGTACAGAAAGATAGAAATAATCCCATGCTATTGGACCACCACGGCCTAAAACTGGTCGTCAATATCAATAAGGGAAGAATACCCACATATACGTGGAAATTGAAGAGTGCTCTACTCAATGATAACCTGGTCAAGGAAGAAATAAAGAAAGAAATTAAAAACTTTTTAGAATTTAATGAAAATGAAGGTACAACATACCCAAACATATGGGACACAATGAAAGCTGTGCTAAGAGGAAAACTCATAGCGCTGAGTGCCTGCAGAAAGAAACAGGAAAGAGCATATGTCAGCAGCTTGACAGCACACCTAAAAGCTCTAGAACAAAAAGAAGCATATACACCCAGGAGGAGAAGAAGGCAGGAAATAATCAAACTCAGAGCTGAAATCAACCAAGTAGAAACAAAAAGGACCATAGAGAGAATCAACAGAACCAAAAGTTGGTTCTTTGAGAAAATCAACAAGATAGATAAACCCTTAGCCTGACTAATGAGAGGACACAGAGATTGTATCCAAATCAACAAAATCAGAAATGAAAAGGGAGACATAACTACAGATTCAGAGGAAATTCAAAAAATCATCAGATCTTACTATAAAAGCCTATATTCAACAAAACTTGAAAATCTGCAGGAAATGGACAATTTCCTAGACAGATACCAGGTACCGAAGTTAAATCAGGAACAGATAAACCAGTTAAACAACCCCATAACTCCTAAGGAAATAGAAGCAGTCATTAAAGGTCTCCCAACCAAAAAAGAGCCCAGGTCCACACGGGTTTAGTACAGAATTCTATCAGACCTTCATAGAAGACCTCGTACCAATATTATCCAAACTATTCCATAAAATTGAAAGAGATGGAGCACTACCGAATTCCTTCTATGAAGCCACAATTACTCTTATACCTAGACCACATAAAGACCCAACAAAGAAAGAGAACTTTAGACCAATTTCCCTTGTGAATATCGACGCAAAAATACTCAATAAAATTCTGGCAAACCGAACCCAAGAGCACATCAAAACAATCATCCACCATGATCAAGTAGGCTTCATCCCAGGCATGTAGGGATGGTTTTATATACGGAAAACCATCAACGTGATCCATTCTATGAACAAACTGAAAGAACAAAACCACATGATCATTTCATTAGATGCTGAGAAAGCATTTGACAAAATTCAACACCCCTTAATGATAAAAGTCCTGGAAAGAATAGGAATTCAAGGCCCATACCTGAACATAGTAAAAGCCATATACAGCAAACCAGTTGCTAACATTAAACTAAATGGAGAGAAACTTGAAGCAATCCCACTAAAATCAGGGACTAGACAAGGCTGCCCACTTTCTCCCTACTTATTCAATATAGTTCTTAAAGTTCTAGCCAGAGCAATCTGACAACAAAAGGAGGTCAAGGGGATACAGATCGGAAAAGAAGAAGTCAAAATATCACTATTTGCAGATGATATGATAGTATATTTAAGTGATCCCAAAAGTTCCCACCAGAGAATTACTAAAGCTGATAAACAACTTCAGCAAAGTGGCTGGGTATACAATTAACTCAAATTAATCAGTAGCCTTCCTCTACAGAAAAGAGAAACAAGCCGAGAAAGAAATTAGAGAAACGACAGCCTTCATAATAGACCCAAATAATATAACCAAGCAAGTAAAAGATTTATACAACAAGAACTTCAAGACTCTAAAGAAGGAAATTGAAGAAGACCTCAGAAGATGGAAAGATCTCCCATGCTCATGGATTGGCATAGTAAAAATCGCCATTTTACCAAAAGCGATCTACAGATTCAATGCAATCCCCATCAAAGTACCAATCCAATTCTTCAAAGAGTTAGACAGAACAATTTGCAAATTCATCTGGAATAACAAAAAACCCAGGATAGCTAAAACTATCCTCAACAATAAAAGGACTTCAGGGGGAATCACTATCCCTGAACTCAAGCAGTATTACAGAGCAATAGTCATGAAAACTGCATGGTATTGGTACAGAGACAGACAGATAGACCAATGGAACAGAATTGAAGACCCAGAAATGAACCCACACACCTATGGTCACTTGATTTTTTGACAAAGGCCAAAACCATCCAATGGAAAAAAAGATAGCATTTTAGCAAATGGTGCTGGTTCAACTGGAGGTCAACATGTGAGGAATGCAGATCGATCCATGCTTATCACCCTGTACAAAGCTTAAGTCCAAGTGGATCAAGGACATCCACATCAAACCAGATTCACTCAAAATAATAGAAGAAAACCTAGGGCAGCATCTGGAACACATGGGCACTGGAAAAAATTTCCTGAACAAAACACCAAAGGCGTATGCTCTAAGATCAAGAATCGACAAATGGGATCTCATAAAACTGCAAAGCTTCTGTAAGGCAAGGACACTGTGGTTAGCACAAAACGGCAACCAACAGATTGGAAAAGATCTTTACCAATCCTACAACAGATAGAGGCCTTATATCCAAAATATACAAAGAACTCAAGAAGTTAGACCGCAGGGAGACAAATAACCTATTAAAAATGGGGTTCAGAGCTAAACAAAGAATTCACAGCTGAGGAATGCCGAATGGCTGAGAAACACCTAAAGAAATGTTCAACATCTTTAGTCATAAGGGAAATGCAAATCAAAACAACCCTGAGATTTCACCTCACACCAGTGAGAATGGCAAAGATCAAAAACTCAGGTGACAGCAGATGCTAACGAGGATGCAGAGAAAGAGGAACACTCCTCCATTGTTGGTGGGATTGCAGACTGGTAAAACCATTCTGGAAATCAGTCTGGAGGTTCCTCAGAAAATTGGACATTGAACTGCCTGAGGATCCAGCTATACCTCTCTTGGGCATATACCCAAAATATGCCCCAACATATAAAAAAGACACGTGCTCCACTATGTTCATCGCAGCCTTATTTATAGTAGCCAGAAGCTGGAAAGAACCCAGATGCCCTTCAACAGTGGAATGGATACAGAAAATGTGGTACATCTACACAATGGAATATTACTCAGCTATCAAAAACAATGACTTTATGAAATTCATAGCAAATGGTCGGAACTGGGAAATATCATCCTGAGTGAGGTAACCCAATCACAGAAAAACACACACGGTATGCACTCATTGATAAGTGGCTATTAGCCCAAATGCTTGAATTACCCTAGATGCCTAGAACAAATGAAACTCAAGACGGATGATCAAAATGTGAATGCTTCACTCCTTCTTTAAAAGGGGAACAAGAATACCCTTGGCAGGGAATAGAGAGGCAAAGATTAAAACAGACACAGAAGGAACACCCATTCAGAGCCTGCCCCACATGTGGCCCATGCATATACAGCCATCCAATTAGACAAGATGGATGAAGCAAAGAAGTGCAGGCCGATAGGAGCCGGATGTAGATCTCTCCCGAGAGACACAGCCAGAATACAGCAAACACAGAGGCATATGCCAGCAGCAAACCACCTGATTTGAGAATAGGACCCCCGTTGAAGGAATCAGAGAAAGAACTGGAAGAGCTTGAAGGGGCTCGAGACCCCATATGTACAACAATGCCAAGCAAGCAGAGCTTCCAGGGACTAAGCCACTACCTAAATACTATACATGGACTGACCCTGGACTCTGACCTCATAGGTAGCAATGAATATCCTAGTAAGAGCACCAGTGGAAGGGGAAGCCCTGGGTCTTGCTAAGACTGAACCCCCAGTGAACTAGATTTTTGGGGGGAGGGCGGCAAGGGGGGAGGATGGGGAGGGGAACACCCATAAAGAAGGGGAGGGGGAAGGGGGATGTTTGCCCGGAAACCAGGAAAGGGAATAACACTCGAAATTTATATAAGAAATACTCAAGTTAATAAAAAAAAAAAGAAAGAAAAAAAAGAAATGTTTAACCTTCTTAGACATCAGGAAAATGCAAACCAAAACGGCCATGAAATTTCCCCTCACTGGAGTCAGAAGGGCTAAGATCAAAAATTCATGTGTCAACAGATGTTGGTGAGGATGTAAAGAAAGAGGAACACTCCTCCATTGTTGGTGAGATTGCAAGCTGGTACAACTACTCTGAAAATCAGTCTGGTGGTTCCTCAGATTTGAAGATAGTACTATATGAGGATCCAGTTACACCACTCCCAGGTATATACCCAAAAGTTGCTCCAACATATAACAAGGACACATGCTCCACTACGTTCGTAGCTGCTTTATTTATAATAGGAAGAAGCTAGAAAGAATCCAGAAGTCATTCAACAGAGGAATAGATACAGAAAATTTGATACATTTACACAATGGAGTACTACTCAGCTATCAAAAACAGTGACTACATGAAATTCTTAGGCAAATGGATGTAATTAGAAAATTTCATCCTGAGGGATGTAACCCATTCAAAATGAACACACATGCTATGGACTCACTGATAAGTGGATATTAGCCCAAAAGCTCAGAATACACAAAATAAGATTTACATTCCATTTGAAGCTCAAGAAGAAGAAAAACCAAGTGTGGATGCTTCAGTACTTCTTAGAAGAGGGAACAAAATACTAAAGGGAGGTAGAGGGTGGGAATGACTTCACAGGAAGAGAGGAGAGGAATGGGGGAAAGGGAGGCAGGATCAGGTATACAAGGAGACCAGGATGGTATACAGAAGGTCAGAAAATTGAGCAGATATATGTCAGTGGGGATTTGGGGGCTAAGGGTAGCCACCAGCAAGTCCAAGATGCCAGGAAACAAGAGGCTCCTAGTACCTAACAGGGGTGTGATTAGCAGAAATGCCCAACAAAGGGGAAAGAGAACCTGTAGAGACCATATCCAGATTGTAGGGGAGGCTCCCAGTTGGGAAATGGGACCGCCCACTCATCTCCAAATTATTAACACAGAATTGGCCCTGTCTAAAGGAAATATGGAGACAACGTGTAGAGCAGAGCCTTGAGAAATGGCCATTCATAGATTAACTCACCTGGGGATCTATCCCATTTACAAACACAAAACCCAGACACTTTTGTGGATGTCAAGAAGTGCTTGCTGACAGGATCCTGAAATAGCTGTAGCCTGAGAGGCTCTGCCAGAGCCTTAGAGAAAACAGATGAGGAAGCTTGAATCTAATCATCAGATTCAGCCCAGGAACTGCAATGAAGAAGTTAGAGAAAGGACTGAAAAAGCTGAAGCGGTTTGCAACCCTACTGGAAGAACAACATCAAACAACCAAATGTCACCTGCCTCCACCTCCAAACCCCCAAGCTTCCAGGGACTAAACCATCATATAAAGAGTAAACATGGAGTAACCCATGGCTTCAGCTACATATGTAGCAGAGGATGGCCTTGTTGGGCATCAATGAGAGGAGAGGCTGTTGGTCCTGTGAAGACTGGATGCTTGAGTGTAGGGCAATTCTAGAGTGGGAGGTGGGGGGGAGTGGGTAGGTGATTGGGAAGGAACACTCATAAAAGCAGGGGGAGGGTGGATGGGATAAAGGGTTTAAGAAAGGTGAACTGGGGAAGGGAATAACATTTGAAATGTAAATAAACAACATAACCAATTAAAAATTAAATAAATAAATAAAACTAATAAAAATAATGTGGACCACAAACAAACAAAAAAAGAACACCATGAACAGTAGCCACACCAACATATACCACCACCAGAGACCATCCCTCCTACTGCAAAAAGTCCTCAATATTTCAACACAGCTGAAGCACAAGACAAAGACCTTAGAAACAACTTTATGATGATAGAGATCCTTAAAGAAGAAATTAATAAATCCCTCAATGAAAGTCAGGAAAACATAATCAATTTGAGTAAGTGACTAAATTCTTTCAAGAAATGCAAGAAAGCTAAGAAGCTAAAACCAAACAGGTAAAGGAGATTAATAAAAGTGTTCAACACCTGAAAATAGAAGTAAAAACAATAAAATAAAACAGAAACTGATGGATTTCTGGAAATGAAGAAATGTAGGTCAGTGTGTAGGAACTATAGATGCAAACATCACCAACAGGATACAAGAGATAGGAGAGAGACTCTCATAGAGAATATGGTAGAAGAAATAGGTTCATCAATCAAATGAAATGTTAAATCTAAAACCTTGTGACAGAAAACATGTAGAATATCTGAGAAACTATGAAAAAAGTGAACGTAATAAAAAATAAAAAACGAAACCCTACAAAAGATATTGAAGAAGGAAAAAGAATCCCAGCTCAATATTCCAAATGATATTTTTAAAAAATAATACAAGAAATGTTTTCTAACCTAAAGATGAACATGAACAGAAAATAATGTCCTAACCCCTGCCACATGATAAAATACTAAGCATAAAAAATAACATTAAAATCTGCAAGGGGAAGGAGCCAAGTAACATATCAGAGTTATTAGATTTATACTCAACTTCTCTACTGAGCCTTTAATAGCCAGAAGATCTTGGATAGGTATGTTGCAGACTCTAAGAGACCACAAATTCCTGCCTAGACCACTGTACCCACCATAATTGTCAATCAACATAGAGGGAGAAAAGTTATTTTATTGTAAAGTCAAATTTTAACTATATCTAAATATAAATCCTGTCCTACAGTAGCTACAAGAAGGAAAACCCCAAACCATTAAAGTTAACTATAGTTATAAAAACACAGGAAGCACTATTCTCAAAAGTAGTGAAAAACTTGCAAGCATGCACACACACAGAGACACACACACACAAACACACACATACACAAACTACTACTACTAGCACCAACTCCAATAACAAGAATTAGCAATCATTAATCATTGATATATCTCAATGTCAGTGAACTAAAATTCCTAATCAAAAGACACATACTAGAGAATGGATGTGGATACATGATTGATTACACATGATTCTTCTTTCTGCTACATATAAGCAACACACTGTAACATAAACATTTAACTTCTGAGTAAAGAGTTAGGAAAATTTCCAAGCAAATGGTCTCCAAAGCAAGCTGGGGTAATGTCTTAGTCAGGGTTTCTATTCCTGCACAAACATCACGATCAAGAATCAAGTTGGGGAGGAAAGGGTTTATTCAGCTTACACTTCCACATTGCTGTTCATAGCAAAGAAGTCAGGACTGGAACTCAAGCAGGTCAGGCAGCAGCAGCTAATGCAGAGCCCATGGAGGGATGTTACTTACTGGCCTGCTTCTCCTGGTTTGCTCAAATTGCTTTTTTATAGAACCCAAGACTATGAGCTTAGGGAATGGTACCATCTACCAGGTGCCCCTTCCCCCTGGATCACTAGTTGAGAAAATGCCTTACAGCTGGATCACATGGAGGCAATTTCTCAAGGGATAATTCTCTCTATGGTAACTTCAGTTTATGTCAAGTCGAAACACAAAACCAGCTAGTACAGGGAGCCATTCTAATGCCTCTGAATATAGACTTTGAACTTTAATTTGTCAGAAGCCATCTAGGAAAGGCTGAGTTTAGCACATGGACTTCCTGGAAGTGGCCCACCCTTTTGTATGTACTAAGTGGTGAACTCTGAGGCAATATCCCAAAGAGATGTGATCTCAGTATTTCTTCCTGTAGCTGATATGCCACTCCTATCCATACTAATATAATAATTCCTAGACATTAGGCTCCCTGTTGAAGAGATTTCCTGTGGATCAATATAAATATAAACTTCCATGAATTTTATAGTATTCCTTATTTGATTCAAATAATTTTAGGAGGAAAGTTTTAAGATGTATTCTTAGTTGTTTTGCTAGAATGATGTAATAAATTTAGAATTAAGAATAGGGTGGGCCCAATCTTCATAATAGTAAATAAAGACTGCACAATAAGAAATACTCCAAGCTTTCCTAGTTACACTTAAAAGAGAAATAGGCTTGGGACAAATTTGTGTTCAAGGGAAAACATTGGAGTCCAAGAATGAAGCCATAGGTATGAGTTATAATAAGGCAAGGCATGTGAAACTGTTGCTTTGAACTTATAAAGAGTATGTAGGATGAACTTATGATTTGAACCAAATATCCACACCCTCCAATAACTCCCATTTTTGTAACAATTTACCTATGGGATAATTTTCTAAAGAACTTTTGTCTAAGAAGGTATAAAAAAAGGCCAGAAAAAAGACACAATGAGTATGACATGGTGGCCAGGGAGCTCTGTATCATCCATTTATCCATCCATCCTTCCATCAATCTATCCATCCATCATCCATCCATCCATCCATCCAAATGTATACATGCATATGTCTGTCTATTTATATGTACATGTGTAGGTACATGTGTATGTATGTAAACATGGACAAGTACTTGTAGAGCTGATTAAGACAGATGGGCTGAATGTATGTGTGTCTGTGCTTATTTTCCTGGGTGAAAACCTTAATTCTTTTCTTCCCTTCCTCTCAGGTTCACTAACAGTTAATCAGCATAGCCAGTGAAGGGCTTTAGGCTGCTTTGCCAGAGAAGGGGAAGCTAGCAATGCATCTATCACTTAATACCCTAGTGCTAGGCAGCATGATTGACACCAGATATTAACACTATTTGAGCCCAAGTAATAAAAAAGTCAGATTTTAAGCACTAAAGAGTAAGAAAGAGTTAAATGACAGATCATGGCCTGTGTCCAAAGCTGTGTGCCACTTTAAATCAGGCCTGGCAGGGTCCCACCAATAATTATTTACAGGAGACAGGGAGGATCATGTTATACACATCAAAGGAAAGTTCTAGCAAACTAATTTTTAAAATTTTTTACATCTATGCCCCATTCACAAGGGCAAATGTTTTTGCAAAGGAAACTCAACTGAAGTTTAAATCATAACAAACTCTCACAAACTGATAGTTGCAGACTTTAGTACCTCACTCTCACTAATGGACAGGTCATCTGGACACAAACTACACAAAGGGATATTAAGCTATCAGACATCATGAAGCAAATGGATCTAAAAGATATCTACAGAATATTTCACCCAAACACTAAAGAATATACGTTCTTATCAGAAACTCATGAAACTTTCTCCAAAGTTGACCATATAATAGGTCACAAAGTAAGTCTCAACAGATAAAAGAAATTTTAGATAAAACACTGCATCCTATGATATCATCACAGAAGAAAACGATTTCAAGGATAACAGGAACAAGAGAATGCCTACAAACACACAGAAACTGAAAATTCCTTTATTGTCAGACTTCTAGGTCAAAGCAAAAATAAAGAAAGAAGTAAAAGACGTTCTAGAATTCAAAGAAAAAGAAAGAACAACTTCCCTAAGCGCATGGGCACAATGAAACCAGTGATGAGAAAAAAGTTCATACTATTAATTGCCTATATAAAAGAAAAGTTAGTGAAATTCTATATTAGCAACTGAACAGAACAAATAAAAGCTACAGAACAGAAAGAGCAAGCATTCCCAATAGGAGTAGAAAGCAGGAAATAATCAAACCGATGGCTGAAGTCAATAAAACACCAACAGAGAGCACAATATAAAGAATCAGTGAAACAACGTTGTGAGTTTTTGAGAAAATCAACAAGATAGTAAACCCTCATCCAAATCGACTACAAGAGATATAATATCCAAATTAACAAAATCAGTGACAAAAAGGGGGAGGGGAAAAATGACAGCCTGTGGCTCTCTTTTTCTATGGTTTCTGTGTTTTAAACAGTTGTCAGATTATAATAATTGCTATTACTTCTGAAACAACTTGGTGGCCTACATTAATGTTTCTATTTGTATATTTTTTCAGTTTCCTTCTTACTCCACATCAGTTATTATTTTTCTTTCACACAATGATGAGCATGAGGACTGAACTTTGAGCAATAGCACACTGTATTAAAAAGATGTAGACTGGGATGTAGGTTCCTGATACTTATAATCTCTTTAGGGTCTAAATGATAAATTATAATTTCCTCTTTTCTTCTGTCATTTTTATATCCTAACCAAAATTTTTCCTCCTTTCTCTCCTTCCAACTCCTCTCTGCCCTGTCATCAAACCCTCTTACTTTTCTATCCAGTAAATATAGGTCAGCCATAGGTATCAACCAAACATGGCATATCAATCTATGGAAAAAGTAGGTGACTCTCCTTGAATTAAGGGCTAGATAGGCAACCCAGTATGAGGAAAAGGGTCCTAAAAGCCAGCAAAAGAGTCAGAGGGAGCCCAAGCTCACACTGTTAGGAGTCCCACAAGAAGATCAAGCTACACAATTGTAACATGTATGAAAAGAAAGGGCCTAAGTCAGTACCACGCAGGCTTACTGGTCAATATTTCAATCTCTGTAAGCCACTAGGAATGCAGGTTGGCTGATTCTGTGGGTTTTCTTTTATCTTTTTTTCTCAGTTCAGTGTTTGACAGTAAGCATCCACCTCTGTATTAAAAAAAATGAACATTTCCTTAGGTGCTTTGAGGCCATTAGATATTCCTTAGTTGGGAATTCTTTGTTTAGGTCTGTAACTATTTTTTTTTATTGGATAAAGCCCCCTATCCCTTCCCCTCCCCTTCTTCTATAAGGGTGTTCCCCTCCCCAACCACCCTTTTCCTGCCTCCCCGACATACCCCTACACTGGGGGATCCAGCCTTCTCCTTCCATTGGTGACCAACAAGGACATCCTATGCTACATATTCAGCTGGAGTCATGGATCAGTCCATGTTTAGTTTGTGGGTAGTGGATTAGTCCCTGAGAGCTCTGGTTGGTTGACATTGTTGTTCGTATGGGATTGCAAATGCTTTCAGTTCTTTCAATCCTTTCTTTAATTCCTCCAACTGGGATCCCATTCTCAGGTCAATGGTTTGCTTCTAGCATTTGCCTCTGTATTTGACATGCTCTGGCTGTGTCTCTTAGGAAAGATCTATATCCGGTTCCTGTCAACATGCACTTCTTAGCTTCATCAATCTTATCTGGCTTTGGTGGCTGTATATATATGGGCTGTCTAGTCATGTGGGGCAGGCTATGAATGGCTGTTCCTTCAGTCTCTGTTCCAAAATTTGCCTCCATATCCTCTCCTATGAATATTTTTCTTCCCACTTTTAAGAAGGAGTGAAGCATCCACACTTTGGTCATCCTTCTTCTTGAACTTCATGAGGTCTTTAAATTGTAACTTGGGTAATTCAAACCTTGGGGCTAATATCCACTTATCAGTGAATGCAGGCCATCTGTGTTTTTCTGTGATTTGGTTACTTCACTCAGGATGATATTTTCTAGTTCAATCCATTTGCCTATGAATTTCATAAAGTCATTGTTTTTGATAGCTAAGTAGTACTCCATTGTGTAGATGTACCACATTTTCTATATCCATTCCTATGTTGAAGGGCATCTGGGTCCTTTCCAGGCTCTGGCTATTATAAATAAGGCTGCTATGAAAATAGTGGAGCATGTGTCTTTGTTGTATGTTGGAACAATTTTTGGGGATATGCCCAGGAGAATTATAGCTGGGTCCTCAGGTAGTGCAATGTTCAATTTTCTTAGGAAATGCCAGACTGATTTCTAGTGTTTGTACCAGTTATCAATCCCACCAACAATGTAGGAGTGTTCCTCTTTCTCCACATCCTTGCCAGCATCTATTGTCACCTGAGTTTTTGATCTTAGCCATTCCAACTGGTGTGAGGTGGAGTCTCAGGGTTTTTTTGATTTGCATTTGTCTGATGGCTAAGAGTGTGGAACACTTCTTTATGTACTTCTCAGTCATTTGATATTCTGTGGCTGAGAATTCTTTGTTTAGCTCTGTACCCCATTTTTATAGGATTATTTGGCTCTCTGGAGTCTAACTTCCTGAGTTCTTTGTATATTTTGGATATTAGCCCTCTATCAGATGTAGGATTGGTAAAGATATATTCCCAATCTGTTGGTTGCTGTTTTGTCCTAATGACAGTGTCCTTTGCTTTACAGAAGCTTTGCAGTTTAGGCAGTCCTATTTTTTGATTCTTGATCTTAGAGCATAAACCATTCGTGTCTTGTTCAGCAAATTTTCCCCAGGACCCATGTGATTGAGACTCTTCTACGTGATCTTTTTCTTCTATCAGTTCAAGTGTATCTGGTTTGATGTGGAGGTCCTTGATCCACTTAGACTTGAGCTTTCTACAGGGGAATAAGAATGGATCGATTTCTTGTGGTTTCCTTGACGCCTATGGTTCCTACAATCTTTGCTTCCTCTTTTCCATGGGAATCCCTGAACTCTACCTAATGTTTGCCTATGGGTCTCTACATCTGTTTTTATCAGTTACTGTATGAAGTCTCTCTGAGGATAATCTCTTAATAGATGTGATTCACCCATTAAATAGTTTCTAATTCTTAAATATTATTATATGAGTAGCTTATATAAAGTTACTCACATATACTATCTCTTGATCTCCCAAGAATTTTATGTAATTCTTATCCAGACTTTATATATATATATATATATATATATATATATATATATATATATATATATACATGTTTGTTAGAGCCTGGACTTCATTCTTAGGATAGAGGACTATATCCTGGCACAGCTATACTTTCTGAATTTAATATTCTGTGGTGCAAATCATTCTTGTAAAAATACAAAAACAAAATCAAAGTGTATAACCTCTGGCCATTTATTTTATAAATATATAGAAGCCATAATGCTTGACAAATACTATTTCTGCAGGATATGTATACTGTTATAGTTGTTAGAACACAATTCCTAGCCATAGATTTCAACTTTAGTAGTTATCACCAGTGGCCAACATAACAACATAGTAGGTTAAAAACCCAAAACCATCTACACTGAGACAATACTTGTTAAGCTTTAAATGATCTATGAGTTTTAAGCTGGGTACTCTGAACTTTTGGGCTAAAATCCACTTCAGTGAGTACATATCATATATGTCCTTTTGGGTATATGTTACCTCACTCAGTATATTTTCTAGTTCTACCCAATTGCCTTGAAAATTTGTGATGTCTTCATTTTTAATAGTTAAGTAGTATTCCATTCTGTATATGTACCACATTTTCTTGTGATCCATCCCATGTGCAGACACTAAACCCCAACATAATTGCTGATGCCAAGATGTGCTTAGAGACAGGAGCTTGGCATGACTGTCCTCCGAGAGGATCTGGCAGCACCTGACTGAGACAGATGCAGATACTCACAGCCAAACATTGGACTTAGCCCAACACCCCTATGGAAGACTTAGGGAAAGGACTGAAGGAACTGAAAGGGACTGCAAACACCATAGCAAGAACATCAACATAAATTAACTGGATACCTAAGAGTTCCCAAAGACTAAGTAACCAACAAAAGAGCACACATGGGCTGCTCTGCGGCCCCCACTACATAAGTAGCAGAGAACTGGCTTATCTAACCTCAGTGGGAAGGGCAGTGCTTGGTCCTGTGTAGGTTTGATGACCCAGAGAAAGGGAATGATAGAGGGGTAAGTTAAGAGTGGGTGGGTGTAAAAGCACCCTCTTAGAGCCAAAGAGGAGGAGGATGGGGTATGGGGAACTTGTGGAGAGGGGAGACAGGAAGGGAGACAACATTTGAAATAAATAAATAAATAAATAAATAAAACAATAATGAACAAGGGAATATGACTCAAAAGAAAGAAAGAAAAACCACAAAACCAAACAAAAAATGGAAAATAATACAATGAAATATAATAAAAACAGTTTGAATACTTTAATTTTATTTTGACTATATTTTAAATAACTTTAAAATGCACTCTAATTTCATATCACTACTCATATAATGATTTTCAGGCAATAATAATTTGAAGAATTTTAGAAGATTATCATTAAACATCATGATCTGAAGTTTTGTGTAACCATTCTAAGTATATTTCTTGGGATTAATATTCTTTTTTTTAAGATTTATTTATTTATTTTATGTATATGGACACACTGTCAGTGACACACCAGAAGAGGTCATTGGATCCAATTACTGATGATTGTGAGCCACCATGTGGTTGGTGAGAACTAACTCATGACCTCTGGAAGAGCAGACAGTGCTCTTAACCCGAGTCATCTCTCCAGTCCCTTGGGATTAATATTCTTAATCGAGTTTATTGTATAATCAATATTATAACTAAATCTATACATGTAATATTAATATAATACTATGTATTTTGTCTTATTGTCACATGTGTTTTCTTCCTATGTTACACATTGTTTTAATACATATTTTACATAAAACATTTATTCATTGAGGCTTGAACAGATGTATCTCACATTATTAATTTTTTTAGAAACATTGTATACGTATTTTCATTCTTGGTTAAACAATCTAAAATCTTCAAAATTCTGAAATTAAGCATATGAAAGAATTCTATCATCAGATATAATCAGAAAAGAATGGTTGTGAGTTCTTCTCAAAATACCCAACATTAGAGGTGAGGGTGGGAGGAATCATCTACTGGCATAAAGGGAACAGAGATGATCCCTATAGCTATCAGGCATTCAATTCCTTGGTCTCCAGTTGGTAGCCTTTTGGAGATTATTAAAATTTGTTCCCTTGCATGATGACCTGTATGCAGCTTGCTGCCACAACAGCCTGCCATGATGGATCCTTATCTGTCTGGAACTACAATACTCAAATAAACAATTCCTTCTAAAATTTGGCAGCCTTATGATTTACTACACCAATAGGAGAATATCTAACATATCATCTAAGAGTTTACATGAATTTTACTTTTGAGTTCGTAGTACTAAAATTCTTTACCTATAAGAATTTGCTGAAAATGAAGAATTTATAATGCCCCTTTGCTACAGAATAGAAACACAGTAATAGAAAGCATCTAATATTGATTTAAGTGTGTTTAAATAATTGCCAAAAAATTAAAATAAATAAAAATGAAAAATAAATAAATGTAAATATAGATTCTATTACTATAGAAAATTGATATTTGTTGCTATTTGCAATTTACCTAAAAATAAAGTGCTTCTTAAGCATAAGCTCAGATGAACTTACATAAAATACTCTTCTCATTAAATGCATGGTGAATAGGTCAAATAGGCATATGAATATATAAGTTTATGTTCTGATAAAGGCCTCAAATTCATAGTGTATCTTAAACATTTTCTACAATTATCTTGATTAAAATACAATTATATGAAAAATATTCCTCAATAAAAAATCTTTATTCTAATTAATTTACCTATCACTAAAACAAATAACATCACTTACTATTACTACATACCAGTTAGCAAAAACATAAAGAAAATATTAGGGGAAAGATTGTGTTTTTAGAAATAGCTTAGGTATCTGAGGTAAAAATGGGTTTATCATGTACAATGCTATAACTGCATAAATTGAAAGCCTGAGATTCAGAAAATATATCTTGCTAAGTATTGAGAGATGTTTAATATACTTTGGACAGAAGCAGAGAGAGAAAGAAAAGGCCTATGAGATAAGTGTAGTGCTACTCGTAATAAACATAAGCTTGTCCCCAGGACAATGGTATGAAATTGAAGGAATTTCAAATGTGAAGTGACACCATCTCCATAGAGCCTTCCTTTCCAACACATTCTTTCACAGCTCAGTAGACAGTAAATGCCTGAGATATTTTCCAGTGTGAAACTACTGTGTCCTTTGCAGAAGTCATTGCTATTGTCATCTTGGAGAAATGCATCGTCCTGGAGTTTCAGGGTAGCCAGGAGCACTGTCGTTATCCTAAATCATACAACAGAAGATTCATTCATAAAGACATCCTTCATGAAACCTCTGAGTGACTTCTTTTCTTCTTATCCTTATCTTGTTATCAAATCATTGGTTTTAATACTCATGTAGTCTTTCCTTCAACCACGTGCATGTCAGCATGTGTTAAAAGTTCTGGATAGAAGTGGTTATTAGACAGATGCCTGATATTGCTTAGTTTTTTTTTTTTGTAAGAAACAAAGAAATACTTACGGAAATGGTAATATTAGCATCATCTTGTAATCACAACCAGTTCTAGCATTTAGAAGCCAGAGCTGAATAGAATCACCATACAATAAATATTTAAGTAGAACTTTTTACACTGGTAAAAACCTGCCCCAGACTAAAATCAGCATTGCATGAGCTAGAGAATGGGCTGAGAGATCTCATTTTGAATGCAACCATGCTTCCTTTGTTATTTCTAGGCCAAGGACACAAAGGGAAATCTTATTAAAAAACCTGCCTTCACCTATCTAAAGTTTAAAGACTTTATACTAATTAGAGGCAGATGATAGCTCAAGTGTATTTGTTATTAACTGCTTCATTAGATCTCCAAAAGCTAATAACATAAGATGTTGTCTTGATAGCTATATGTCTCCTGTAGCTTAAAAATCAAATTTAACATAACTGCATAAAATTTTCTATGGATACATATTCAAAATGTTAAAAAATATTTTCAAATACCATCATCAAGGCAGTGAGTTATGACTGACTATAGTTACTCTACTATGTGACAGCTAACCATAACAACTTCTTTCTAGCTGTCTGCATCAGCACTCAGCTGATCAAACATTTCTAATGTCTGTAAATTATTTCTCTAGCCTCTATTTTTGTCCTCTTGATGGAACTTCTATGGGACCAACCATTTTTTTTATTGCATGTATCAGTGAGATCAAGAAATACAGAAACTCTGAGTCATACTAACTTTCATAAAACAGTAAACAATTCTTCAATTCCTACCTTTGCAAGTAGTAGGATTGCATTCTTTGTTATGTTTTTTCATGGAACATGTGTTTCACATTTTTGCTTCATTTATTTAAATGGATATTTGTTTTCTTTCCTTGACCCGAATGTATAGTGCTACAACATGAAAATATTGATGCATTTTTGACACATTGATTTAATTTCTTTTAAATGTATACTCTGAAGCACAATTTTATATATCTCATGGGAGTTGTATTTTTCATGTTTTGAGTAACTTTTATTCTGAGTTCTGTAATGGCTATATTAATATGCATTATCTGACAGTAACAATGGATACTTTCCACCATATGTACTCTCTAGCACTTCTAAGCACTTCTATAAGAGAATTGTTGTCTATAGGGTAAGGTTACATCTTAATGCTAAATTCTATCCTCATAATTTTTAATTATTTTACTTTTGAAATAATAATGTAATTACACACTTCTTTTCTTCAATCCCTCCTTTCCAAAACTCTTTGTTCTCTTAAAAATTTACCTCTTTTTTCACTGATTGTTACACACCATACATGTATGTATATGTGTATATGTATATATTCTTAAATATATAAATACAGCAGGCTTACTATGTATAATTGTATTATGTATTATTACAATATATAATTATAATACATACTATTTTTATTATAATAATATGTATTGGGGTCGCTTATGTGGTATTGAGCAACCAATTGTTATGATCTTCGGTGGAGAAGCATAGTTATTCTGATATCAGAAGTCCTTACTTGCCTGTAGTTATTTTGGTATTGTTAAGGCTTCTTGACTTGCTTTTTCCTGTGTATTTTTTTCATGTACATATTTTCTCAATGAATATTTTCTCAATGAATATAACTAGTAAAGTCTATTTCTCCTTTTCAATAAAATAAAAGCTTGGATAGTAAGATTTTGGAGTACCTATTATTTCCAAATATTAATCCTCAGTCAGATTTGAAGTTGACATTCTGTTCTACGTCGTTGAATTTATGTCACCCCAGTAAACACTGCTTACTTTCTTGTACGTTAATTATTATTTATTTTATTGGTTGAAAATAGATTATTATATATTAAATATAATTATATTAATTATATTAAATATATTATATTAAATATAATGTATCCTGATTATAGCCTCCCCTCTCCCCACTTCACCATAACTCTGGACCTATTATTCTCTTTTTATTTCAAATTTAAAAAGAATAGGTTTCTAAGAGATAACAACTAAACATGACAAAATAAAATACAATAAGCTGAAGTAAAACTTTCATATTGAACTTTATTAAGGCAACACAACAGGATGAAAAGAATACCAAGAGCAGTCTCAGAGATTCACTCATTCTCACAGGAGTCCCATAATAGTATTAGGCTAATAGCAGTTATAAATTTGCAGAGAACCTGGTGTAGATCAATGTAGGTCCGGTGACTGCTGTTCTAGTCTCGGTATGCTCACATTCACCTTACATAGTTGATTCAGAGGGCCATGTTCTCCAGATGTCCTCCATTCCTTCTGACTCTTAAAATCCTTCTTGCTTCTTCTTCTTTGGGATTCCCTAAGCTCTGAGGGGAGGGATTTAATAGAAATCTTCCATTTAGGCACTCCCTCCACATAATGTCTGTCTGTGGGTCTGTGTAAATGTGCAATATTTTGCCAGAGGAATTCTCTCTGATGATGGGTGGGTAAGGTGTTCATCTTTGAGTATAACAACATAGCATTTGAAATTATTTATCTTATTATTACTTTTTTTTTTACAAATAGCATTTGGTTTTACTCTAGGTCTTCAGGCTATGCAGGCTTTGTTTCTTTGTTACAAAACCAGTGTAGGATGTTGGTTCTTTCTCATGGAGTGTGCTTTAAATCAAATTTGGCATTGGCTGTCTACTTCTTCAAGTTCTGGTCCACTTCTGTGGAGGCATATTTTGCAGTCAGGAGAAACTGTAGTTCAATGGTCTTGTGCTTGAGATTTTGTCCTTGTTTTCTTTCAAGAGTGAGCAGAGTTCTTTTCTATGCAAAGGAGACTAGAAAGTAAGAGTGAAGGCTCAATGCAGTCATAAGCTCATCTTCTCCATGTTCAGTTAGTTGAGGGGATGTTATCCTCAGTAACGTGGCCCAACTGACAGTTTGTGGAAGGCAGCCCTTTGCTTTATCATTGGACTGTGTTGTTTGGGAATTTCTATAGAACCTATTCATTTGGCCAAGAACTCACTACATGAAACCAAGACCTGCCAATGGAAGCCTAGAGTGACTCCAAAAAAATGTACAATTAAGAATTAATTTTTTATATCTCCATTATAAGAAGTTGTTATTTGAATCACCTTCATAGAGTCCAAGAAGTTTCCACAGCACAAGTTTCCTACTCCCTTGAATGTCCCTCAATTTCTGCTGTCTCTCACTATGCTCTCTCCCTCCTTTCATTACAACACACCATCTGATTACTCCCTATTCCATTCCCTCATTCCCACGCAATCTATTTTATTTCCCCTTCCAGAGGGCTCCATGCGTGTCCCCACTGGAGTTCTCATCTTTAATTAAACTCTGGGTCTATGGATGGGAGGGTTATCATTTACTTATTGGATAATATCAACTTATAAGCTAATACAATATTTGTCATTTTGGGTCTGAGTTAACTCTTACAAGATGGTTATTTATTATTACTATTACTATTATTATAATGTTATTATATCTGTATTTTACAGTCCAGTTGTTATCCCCCTCCAGACTTACCCTCTGTTACTCATCCCATACCTCCTCTCCCATCACCGATGTGATGTTCCCAGCCCCCACCCCCATCCCACTAGACCTCCCCACTCCCAGTGGCCTCAAGTCTCTCTAGCATTAGGTACATCTTCTCTCACTGATCTTCTGTCCATTGGTTGGGTATAAGTACCTGCATCTGACTTTTTCAGCTGCTTGATTTGACTCTTGGAGGGCAGTCATGCTAGGCTCCTGTTTGTAAACACACCACAGCATCAGCAATAGTATCAGGCCTTGGAGCCTCCCCTTGAGCTTGCTTTTATGTTGTTTTTTTTTGTTGTTGTTGTTGTTGTTGTCTGTTTGTTTCTTTTTGTTTTTTGTTGTTTTTGTTTGTTATTTGTTTTGTCCTAGTTCCATTCATTTGGAAATTCATGAGGTGAACAATAATACACTTTCTTTATCCAATATTCTATCGGTGGGAGTGTAGTTTGTTTCAGTTTCTGACTACTAAAAATTAAGCTGCAATGAACAAGGATTATTAAGTGCCTTCATGGTTGAATAGAGCATTCTATGGATATATGCCCAAGAGTGATAAAGCTGCCATCTGGATCTGGAGGTAGCATGATTCCCATTTTCTGTGTAAAATTCTGACTTCCATGGTGGTTTTACAAGTTTACATACCCACTAGTAATGAAGGGGTGTTCTTCTTGTACCACGTCCTAACCAGTATGTATTTTCAATTTTATTATTGTTCTTAGCCATTCTGATAAGTGTAAGACAGAGTCTCAAAATTATTTTGCTTTGAATACCTCTGACGTTTAAGAATGTTGAACATTTCTTTAAATGTATTTCACCTATTTGAGATTCCTATAATGGGAAATCTGTTTATCTGTACCCCATTGTTAGAATTGGATTATTCGTTTCTTTAATATCCAGCTCCTCATGCTCTTTATATATTTTGGATAATAGACCTCTATTGGATTTGGAGTTGATTAAACTTTTTTCCCATTCGGTTTGTTACTTTTTTGTCTTAGTGACAATACCCTTGCCTAAGAGAAGCTTTTCAGTTTAATGATGTCCCAATTATAAATTGTTTAAATTAGTACCTGTGATATCTGTGTTATGTTCAGCACATCATTGTTTGTCCCAGTGTGTTCAAGGCTGTTTCCCATTGTCTCTTCTACGATGTCAGTGTATCTGGCTTTATGTTGAGGCCTCTGATGCACTTGGACTTGTTTTAAACAGGGTGGAATATTGAATTTCCTCCAGGTCTGAAACAAGCAGATATTCAAATTTTTGAAGATGCTATCTTTTTTCCAGTGCATATTTCTGTATTCTTTATAAAAAATCAGTTCAATATGTGCTCAGTTTATGTCTTAGTCTTCAATTCCATTGATCAACATGTCTATTTTCATGTCAATTACAATGATATTTTTATTCTTATAACTCTGCAGTAGAAGTTGAAATTAGGAATAGTTATACCTCTAGCATCTAGCATGTTGTTGTTGTTGTTTTTGATTTACAGGATTATTTTAGCTATCCTGTGGTAGTTTTGTTTGTTTTTCTTTTTTCTTTTTTCTTTTTGCTTTTTGTTTTTCCATAGAAGATGAGAATTGTCCTTTAAAGGTTTGTGAAGAATTTCGTTAGAATTGGATGGGATTGCATTGGTATAAATTATTTGTGGTAGGACAGTTGGTCATTGTTAAAAGGATAATCCTACCCATAAATGAGCGTTCCTGATCTTTCCATCTTCTGATATCTTCTTCAATTTCTTCCTTAAACATATAAAGATCTTAACAGATAGATTTTTCATATGCTTGGTTAGAGTTACACAAAGATATTTTCTATTGTTTGAGGCTATTTCCATGGTTTCATTCTTTATCTGAATATATATATATATATATATATATATATATATATAGAGAGAGAGAGAGAGAGAGAGAGAGAGAGAGAGAGTTATTGAGTTATTGTACTCAGTCACTTTGCTAAAAGTGCCAAAATGAATGAAAGTAGGAATTGTATGGTAGAATTTTTAGGATCACTCATGCATACGATCGAGTCACCTGCATATAATCATCCTCTGATATATTTTTAAAAAATAAAATTCCCATTTCATATGATATATTTTGACTTCAATTTTCTCTCTTTCCAGCTCCTTATTCCCTTCTTTGTCCTGGCCATTTCTCTTCCATTTCTCACCAAAAAGGACCCAGCCTCCAAAAGACAACAACCAACCAGGACAAACCAGATACATTATGACAAGCCCTCGTGTTGAGATTGGACAAAATATCTAATGAAAAGGGAAAGAGTCCCATAGCAGTCAAAGGAATCAAGGACAGAACTATTTCCACAGTTATGAGTCCCCCCAAAACACCAAGCTACAGCCATAAACACAGAGAACCTGTTGCAGAACTATGTTAACTTGCATCTCCAGTCCCTATTCACATATGAGCCCATGTTTTTTCTCCTTGACCTCTGACTCCAGCAATCATTCCTCCCATCTTCAATAGTGTTCCCTGAACTATGAGGGGAAGAGATACTTTTAATTTAGACTCTCCATATGTCTGGGTGGGGTTTTATGAACCAGCTCCCATCTGCTGCTGGAAGAAGCTTCTCTTTTGATGACTGAACAGGCACCAATCTGAGTATAGCAGATATTACCAGGAATCCTTCCTTTGTGGGGTTTGGGCAGCTGTATTAGGTTCTACTGTAAATCTCTGGAGTATGCAGTCTCCATGTGGCCATCCAGGTAGTGTGGGTCAGGGATTCTCTTTCACAACCATGGCACATAAATTAAACAAGACAATGGTTTACCATGCCCACAAGTTCTGTGGTACCCCTGCCCAGCACATCTTAGGCAGGGTATATTCTTAGTTAATCCTTTTCTGGCTGAGTTGTTTTCCAGGTCTTTCTTTCTGTAGCCTACAGTGTACTTTGCCATGTCAAACAGATTAGAATGTAGTGGGAAAAACTTCATTCAGGCACCAGCTTGACCTCTCTCATTTCAGTGAGCTAGCTGTATATTGTCTTTGAAATGCCACTGATTTGTCAGTTTTCAGAACGTGATCCCTTGTCCTATCATCAGCATGAGTTATTTAAGGATTTCCATGAGTCTTCCTCATTCAACAACTCAACTAAGTGTAACCCAGTCTCTACACTACAAGGTTTACTTTGCTACAAAAGATGGCCGGTTGAGACTCACGGCTATCTGTTCCTGGGTTCACTGTAGATACCCGGATGTTACTGCCACACCAGGTTTACCCAATGTACCCCTAAAAATGTCCTCCAATTATAAACATTTCTTTTTGTGCTCTCTCTCCCTGCAACACCTCATACTCATTCTCTCCACATCCTTTCCCCACCTTCATCTTAGGAAGGGGAAATACTATAGATAATTTGTTTTCTTACTTTCTAATGTGTATCCTTCTTCATCTCCTTTAGCTGTCTTATTGTTTTAGGTAAAAATTCAATAACTATATTGAGTAGACATAAAAAGGGTAGACTACTCTTGTAACAGACACAATGACAGAGAGAACTCTTTTAAGACAATATTAAATTGGCGCTGGCTTACAAATTCAGAAGTTGAGTCACCATAAGCAAGGTGGGAGTATGGCAGCATTCAGGTAGGCATGGTGCAGGAGGAGCTGACTGTAATACATCTTCATCTGAACGCTGCTAGGAGAACACTGACTTCCAGGCAGCTAAGGCTAGTCTATTAAAGCCCATGCCCACAGTGACACACGTACTCCAACAATGCCACTACTAATAGTGCCACATCCTGGGCCAAGCATATGCAAATCATTACAACAACCTTGTCCTGTTGCTGATTTTTAGTGGAGTTGCTCTGAGTTTCTCTGTTTCATTTGATGTTGACTTTAGTCTTGCTGCAAATTGTCCCCATTGTGTTTAGTCAAGTTCTTTGAATCTCTCATCTCTCCAGAACTTTTTTTTTTAAGTTTTAAAATTTTACTGTGTAAAATAACAGGTTATCCTGCAATTCATACATGTCTGTTCCTTTTACCTATTGATGCCCTAGGTAACTATGGAAACCACCTAACAAATATTGCAAAGCCTTGGTAGTCAAGATTAGGGAATGTTTATGTTGAATACACAAACCAGTTTCCATATTCATATGTTCCAGATTCCATCTGCAATAATTGAGACCATGTTTTATTTTTAATCCAACAGTAAATTCCATGAATCCCAACCATTAATTTTATACTTCCCATCACTCAGAAACATATTTAATGTTTCTAAAGCTGAAATTTACTGCTTATTTAAAAAACAATTAAGTGAAAGAAATATTTTATACTATGAACCACAAGTATTTCATTGAACATTTGGAAATATTTATCTAACCCAATGCACTTAACTTTAACATGAAGCATGTAGTGATTTTGAAAAGCAGATTTGTACAGTGAGAATCCTAAACACAAGTCTGTCTACACATCCAGGTTCACCATGACTGTAGCCACACAGTAAAAATAGCCCAACCCAGAGTGCAGTTTAAATTGGTAAAAGTATATTTTAATAGCTCTTCTGCCAATGGATGTTGTTGCGGAAATATGTGACCAAGATGAAGTGTTGTGAACAAAAGGTCTTACCAACTAGGGACCAACTCTATGCCCTTGATCATTAGGAACCATTTACATGGAGAACATCACTGTGACAGGCCCAGTGAGGGATTTGTTATCTCATTTAGAGTAATGGGGACAAGAAATTAATCACCTGAACAATGTTGTGCCTTACTTCTGTAGCCCCCTGGTGAGTGACGACCTATCTGCACCTGATCTGATACACTAGCAATACCAAGATTGTATTGTGAGCCTTTGTGAAGAGGTGTTAGATTTTGTCAGAAGTCTTTTTCTGTATCTACTTAAATTACCTTGCTACTTTATCTTTCAGTGTATTTATACGGTTGATTAAATTTACTCAATTTAGTATATTGCACTTTCACTGAATCACTGGGATGAAGCCTACTCGAGCCTGGTCGATGATCTTTTTGATGTGTTCTTCAGTTTGTTTAAAATGATTTTATTGAGTATTTTGGCATTGTTGTTCATAAGGGAAAATGGTTTGTAATTCTTTCTCTTTGTTGAGTCTTTCATGTGGTTTAGATGTCAGGATAACTGTGACCCCATAAAAAATAAATTGGGCAATGTTTATTTTGTTTCTATTTTGTGAAATAATTTGAGGAATATTGGATGTAACTCTATTTTGAAAATTTGCTAGAGTTCTGTGTTAAAACTACCCAGCCTGCGGCTGGTTTTGATTGGGAGATTTTCAATGACTGCTTCTATTATACTAGGTGTGATAGTTCTACTTAAACTGCTTATCTAATCTTGATTTTACTTTAGCAAATGGTACATATTGTCAAAATTATTCATTTATTTTATTTTTGTCTAGTTGGTTGAGTACCGATTTTTAAAGTATGCTCTTATTCTCTGGGTTTCCTTGATGTCTGTTGCTATACACCCCCATTTCATTTCAGATGGTGTTAATTTTGGTATTATCTCTCCATGATATAGTTAGTATAGTTAGATAAGGATTTGTGTACCTTTTTGATTTTCTCAAAGAACCAATCCTTTTTACATTAATTTTACTTCATTCTGTTTTAGAGCTTTCAAGTGTGTTAAGTTGCTGGTATGATATAACTCGACCATACTCATGGTGTTCCATAAGTTTAGGCATGTTATGTATTCATTTTCACTGAATTCTAGTAGCTTTTTCTTAATGTTTTGGCCCAGTTTTGATTTTATAGAGAATTGCTCACCTTCCATGAGTTTGTAAACTTTCTGGATTTTCTGTTTTTTAGATCCAGATTCAATTCATTTTGCTCTGATAGAATGCAAAGTTATTTCTAATGTCTTATATCTGTTGATACTTGTTTCATGTTTAAATATGTGGTCAACTGTGTTGAAAGTTCCATGAGGTATTGAGATGACATATTCTTTTGTAAATGGGTAAAGTGATACATAAGTATTTCTTAGCCCCATTAAATTTGTAACATCTTTTATCTCCTATATTTTTATGTTTAGTTTTTTATGAATGCCCTGTCCAATGGTAAGAGTAGCACATTAATGTCACTCACTATCAGTGTATAAGAGTTAGCATATGATTTAAGCTATACTAGTGTATCTTTGACAAACTTGTGTGCTTTTGTACTTGGGTTATAGATGTTAAAATTGAAAAGTCATCGTTATTTTTTCCTTTGATGAGTGTAGAGTGTTCTTTTCTATCTCTTTTGAGTACTTTTGATTTTAAGTCTATTTTGTTAGATATTAAAATGACTATATTGGGGGGTTGGGGATTTAGCTCAGTGGTAGAGCACTTGCCTAGCAAGCGCAAGGCCCTGGGTTCAGTCCCCAGCTCCGAAAAAGAAAAGAAAAAAAAAGTAAAATGACTATATTGGCTTGATTCTTGGGTATATTTGTTTGGAATATCATTTTCCAAAATTTACTCTAAGACAATGTCTATTCTTGATGCTGGTATGAGTTTTTTGTAGGCAGCAGAAGAATGGACCTGTCTTTGCATCATTTCTGTTAATCTATATCTTTTTATTTTAGAATTGTGACCACTGATATTGAAAAATATGACCAGTAACCAATAATTATTGCTTTCTGTTATTTTATTGTTGTGCTTCTTGTGGGTAGGTATGTGTGCTAGCCTTCTTTGGGTTTTGGGTATTTGATACTGGTTATTTTATGTGTTTTCATAGATATATTTTAACTATTCAAGTTATAGAGCATTTATCTTTTCCTGGGTTTTTTGAGATATTACAGATATTCCATTGTCTTGAAGAAATCACCTATATTTAATCTTAGAGGCTTTATAAATTTCATTTGTTATAATTGAGTATAAAGTTCATTAATACAGTTTAATTTAATTTAATTTTGACAGTTCAGTACTCAGCTATTTTTTTTTTATTAAAACAAATCCCAAATGGTGAGAACTAGAACATGTCTGGGTGCAGTAGTACTTGATAAAATTATTTGGAGTTCTGGTGCTAAGAAACAGGAGTTATTTACTCTTTCTAGAATATCAACCCAAGACTTACAGAACAGTTTAGTTTGAGTGTTCTACATATAAATACCCAGTATTTCCAGTAATTTTGGACGTATTTGTCCATATTCCTATGTTTGTTCAGAAAATCTTTGCTTGAAGTTATTTCAGTACAGATTAAATGTACAAGTTAATTTCCATGTTTCCCTCACTGTTGCATTGACCCATTAACCCCTTTGTATACTTGTTCAATGCTTGTCTGATTGCTAAGCACTTGTTTATGTTCCACAAACTAGGATGTGAGCCCTGACCTTTTGTTTACTGTGAACCAGAATCATACTTACTTTACTTTCACATGCGTGAAAACATCTAGTGCTTTCCTTTTGTTTCTAAATGTATTGATACGCTACATTTTAAATTATTTTGGCAGTCATTCAAGTTAGAAGATAAAGCAAATATCTATTTCTCATGGTGTTTGGTTTTATGCTTGCTCTATTTTTCTTTGGTCATTAAAAATATTATAAACAATATTTTAGGATGGTGCAGCCAGGCATGGTGATTCAAGCCTATAGGTAATTTCGAAGCTAACAAAGAAGCTTGAGAAGTAGAGAGCTGTCTAGTTCACAACATGAAGTGTAGTAAAGATTGAGTTAACTTGTTTAAAGTCTACCTAAAGGAAAGATTACTTTCCAAAGTTTAGAAGTTCTGACTTCATTTCCCAATACTATATATACTCACATTCATACACGCATACACACACACACACACACACACACACACAAACACACATCGACTAATTATTAGATGGATGATTGATGATAGATGATTGGTAGATAGATAGATGATAGATGATAACAATTCCTTCCATTCATTTTTAATTTTCAAAGCAATGATGTTTTATAGTGATATTTTAATTTCAATATCTCATGTCATTTAAAATAAGCTAAAATATCAATATATTTCAAAGAAATTATATCTTCATTTAATATTAGTCACCTCATTGGATCCATTTTTGTAAAACAATATAATCTTATTATAGCAAATAAGAATCAAACAAATATGTGTATAAATATATTTCCACATGTAGTAGTAATCAGCTTTCTTATTTAATTAAGATCATTTAAATTCTAAATGTTAGCATTTATCCAGCACAGAGAATACTGGTATTAATCATAGCTACAATATGGTAAAACCTAAATCTTTTATACTACATCCTATGGAAAGGATTTTGAAGACTGACTAGAATTCCCCAAGTTCTACTGCCTCTTTATGGTTAATCTACAAACTAATAAATTAATAAAATATATTTTATATTTGGAACAGGTTTGAAGTAACAAAAAATCTGAAAGGAAAACACAGATTTTTCATGAATGGCTGTGCCCATTTACCTACAGGTATAACCTCTCCTTCTATCAAATTCCTTCTCAAGAATGATGCGATGCATTGGTAACATAGGATGAAATTTATCTATACCTACCTAACTTAGCAGGATATTGACTGGTTCAATTTTGTTGTAGAAATTATGAGTTTAGATAAATGTACCTGTAGTGATGTGAATAAAAATGTAGCACATAGGCTTGTATACTTCAATACTTCATTATCAGTTTCAAAGGCTTAGGAGGTGTGGCCTTCACAGAGGAAGCTTGTCACTTTAAGGTGAGTTTCGAGGTTTCAAATGCCCTCACTAGGTGTTATTCGCTTTTTCTCTCTGTCTCTGTCTCTGTCTCTGTCTCTCTCTCTCATTCTCCCTCACTCTCAGTCTCTTGATTGCTGTCTTGCTCTCTTTCTCTCTAACATTCTGACTCTCGCATTCTTCCTCTTCCTCTTGCTCTCTGTTTCTCTGACTTTGGCTTTAGATAGAGATGGAAAAATTTCAGCTACTACTCCAGTGCCTGCCTGAACATCCATGGAATGCCCCCCTTTCATTATGCAATAGAATAAAACTGCAAAGTACAACATAACCCCACAATTAAGAGATTTCTTTTATAAGTGTTGTCTTGGTCATGGTGTCTTATCAAAGCAATAAACAGTACTAAGACCACAAGGACACAGACATAGTATTGGAAAAATTAGTGTCAGTGCCCTGAAAACACTCCACTCTGTCTATTGTCTTCTCATTTTCTCGCTCCCTGGACATGATTTTGCATGCTTGGAGAATGTCTTTTCAAATATCACAGAATTGGAGTTCTATACTGAACTGTTGTTTTTAAACTGGTCTCTTATTAGTGATGCACATTCACACTTACTCTATGACTTTTCAGAGCTTTCAGTGAGAGTTGATCATCCAGCTGTCTTTCCCAGAATGTTTTCATAGGAAACAACTTTGGAAGACAGGTATTACATTTCACCTTCATGGTTAAAAGTAAACATGATTCTTGAAAACTACAACAAAAGCAATGCTTGGAAATTTGCTAACAGGTCACATACAAGCCACAGTTTCTTGAGCTCACGCCTCTATAGTTTTGATATGCAGTGATGCTGTGCATATAAAATATGTGTACAGACTCTATATTGCTCTTGTGGGATTAGGAAGTCTAAAGGAACAGAGAGAAATAAAGCTGAACAGTCTGACCCTAAGAATCACAACTCTTGTTATCTACCACACATAAGATACTGGCAAAACCATTAACAGCTTAATAGTGTTATAAGTAAGCTAGATCATGTTCCATTTTCTAATGCCTTACAAAATAGACAACTACCAAAGAAGGCTGGGCAGATGTATCTGTTTAAAATACTTGTTTTGCAAACACAAGGACTATTGTTGATAGTGAATGTCCATTGGATGGGGCAGACAGACTCTCATTCCAGCCAAGGGAAGAAGAAATATAGGATGCCCAGAGTAAGCTGGATAAAATACCATCTATATTTGAAAGTACTCATTTTGATTTATAAGATTCTGCCAAAGAAACAGATCAATAGTATTTACCAACATCAATCTTAGACCTCTACACGTATGAGCACTCAACACTTTTAGTGAAATTTACATAGATTCAAAGCTTTCTTTAACATACTCAAACATATGTCATAGAGAAAAGAATAGAAAAGCAAAAAGTGATCAGATTTTATATCCCCAAATACAAATAAGTATCATGGCTCTCAATAGAATTATACCATTTAGTCCTCTGATACTTATTTTAATATAACTTTGGTAAATTCATGTTCTTTTATCAATAGCTTCAAGTAAAAACTTTCATAAATGTTATACAGAACTCTAAAAGCAACAAATTCTACTCTTTAATATAATGTTTAATATATTAAATCCCCAAAGATGATGATGGCCTTAGATATTTTCCAACTGGTGAATTCCTTCCCATAGGTTTTAGGAATCCACAGAACACGGCAGGACATGGTAATAGACAAAAAGGCCAATCATAATGTTAATGAACTTTTTATGCTTAATAGTCACTGTGAGTAGAGTTTTTGCATAGTGTGCAAGGGAGTGGAAATACAACTATAATTGGTCTTAATTGGAGATGCAGAAGTAATTCCATTCATACTGTTTTACCCTTTCTGGAGGGTTGTTTTACTGCAGTCACTAAAAAAAGAATGAAATGCTTATGTTTATTAAAATAACCATGAAATATAAGCATAGCTATTATTTTCTATTAATTTGAAAATACTCTAATCATTATGTAATACTAACAAATTGATATTTAAAACTGAATTTCAGAAAGATGAGTAAGTAAAACTTACAGATGCAAGTAGAATTTAAAGCTATTTTGTGGCTGAGCAGTTCAAGATATTTATGTGAAAAACTGAGTTCTGTTTCTAGGAATTACATGTTAGAAGAAGGAATATTGGAGGGGGCGATAAGGGGGGTGAATGGGGTGGACACTCATATGGGGGAGGGGGAGTGGATAGGGGCTTATGGACAGAAAACCGTGAAAGGGAATAATATTTGAAATGTAAATAAATATACCTAATATAAATTGTTAAATAAATTTACAAAAAAAAAAAGAAGATGAAGAAGGGGACCAAGAACAGACTTTAGCAAATGGACTTGGTTTCCTATATATGCATTTAATGTTTGTTTGTTGGTTGGTTGTTGGATTTTTAAGACAGTATTTCTGTGTCCTAGAATTCTGTAAACCAGGCTTTTTCAAACTCAGAGCTCCACCTTAAAGATTTAAAGGTTTGGGGCTGGGGATTTAGCTCAGTGGTAGAGCTAGAGCGCTTACCTAGGAAGCGCAAGGCCCTGGGTTTGGTCCCCAGCTCCGAAAAAAAAAAAAAAAAAAGAACCAAAAAAAAAAAAAAAAAAGATTTAAAGGTTTGCCCCACCATCACCTTGCCAAACTGATGTCTTACTTCTACATATATGACATGGCATGTGCTATACCTTCCCTCCTCCACACCAATAAAATATCATTTAGGTGGATGGAATAAAATTGAGGAAAGAGACTCTATCTTAAAAATTACTAAAGTAAGAACAAGGTGAGATGATTGTAGTTGTGTAATCAATCATGAGGAGGTAGACAGAAGGTAGGTTAATGGAGACAGCTCATCCCAGTATCATTCAGTGAGTCTCTTATCAGTGAGAGGTCTTTCTTTTGAGACAGGTCCTGTGGAAGGACTTTGAAAGTTTTCCTCTCAGGGCCCTATACATGGGCATACACATATAATTGCATGAAATACACACATATACAAGCGCGCGCGCACACACACACACACACACAGCACAGAAAAATTACTAAAATGAATTAATACTAGAAATTTATATTAGAAAAACTGTTTGAACTGGTATGAGTATTTTGATGTCTGATAATTCTGATAAAAAATAATAATAATTTAAATTATATTGTATGATACTTCCAGTAACGTGTGTTATAAGACTTAGACCACAGCTATAAATACATGAGAAAATACAAAAATGCAGAGAAAAATTAATGTTTGTAAAAACAAAAGAAAGAAAGAGTATGTATGAATAAGACAAGAAGGTAATTTCAATTTTATGTCAACCTCATTTAAATTTATTCCAAGTCAGTAGTGAAATTGATTGGAATCAAATCACATACTGAAGTGATTTATTCATGTGAACTAAGGTAAGTAAGAAGTGATAAGACAGGGCTTGGGGATTTAGCTCAGTGGTAGAGAGCTTGCCTAGGAAGCGCAAGGCCCTGGGTTCGGTCCCCAGCTCCGAAAAAAAAAACCAAAAAAAAAAAAAAAAAAGATAAGACATATACAAGTTTGACTACGGAATTTATTTTATTTTATTTTATTTTATTGGCTTCTAAAGCCTTCATTACTTCTGCTTATATTTGGTTGATCAGAGTAATTATCACAACTCAGTCCAAATTCAAGAGGGCAAAAAAGTGTTATTTCATCATGTGATCAAGTGAATCCAATTAATCTGTGTGGGCTATTAGAAACTACTGTGCGTTAAGTTTTTTATAAACAGCAAATATTTCTCATAATTTTCAAGATGAGAAGTACAGTAGCAATTTATTTTTTTTAAATAAATTAGTGTCTGGGAATCATTGAGTTTTTGTTTATGGGCCACTGCATTTTCTTTTTCTTTTTTATGGATATTTTGTTTGCATTTCGAATGTTCTCCCTTTTCCAGGTTTCCTTTCTGGAAACCCCCTATCCCATCCTCCCTCTCCCTGCTTCTATGAGGGACCTCCCCAACCTTCCCTCCCATTCCCGCCTCCCCTCCCCCACTGTGGCATTCCCTTGCACTGGGGCATCCAGCCTTTAAAGGACCAGAGGCCTCTGCTCTCATTGATGCCCAACAAATCCATTCACTGTTAAATATGTGGCTGGGGCCATGGGTTGCTCCATGTGCACTCTTTGGTCGGTGGTTTACTCGAAGGGAACTCTGGAGTGTCTAGTCGGTTAATATTTTTGTTCTTCCTATGGGGTTGCAAACCCCTTCAGCTACTTCATTCCTTTCTCTACCTCGTCCGATGTACTCAGTGCAATGGTTGGATCATCCACCTCTGTATTTGTCAGGCTCAGGAAGATCCTCTCAGGAGAGAGTTATATTAGGCTCCTTTCAGCACGCACCTCTTGGCATCCCCAATAGTGACTGGTTTGGTGACTGCATGTAGAAAGGATCTCCGTGTGTGGTCATTTATGTGCCTGCTCCACACATTGTCTCCATATTTCTTCTGGTGAGTATTTTGTTCTCGTTCTATAAACTACTGAAGCATCCACACTTTGATCATGTTTTTTTTTTCTTCTTGAGCTTCATGTTGTCTGTTAATTGTGTCTTGGGGATTTCGAGCTTTGGGTCTAATATCCACTTATAAGAGAGTGCATATCATATGTTTTCTTTTGTGACTGGGTTACTTAACTCAGGATAATATTTTCCAGTTCCATCCATTTGTCTAAGAATTTCATGAAGTCATTGTTTTTATTAGATGAGTAGTACTCCATTGTGTAAGGAAATGCAGGAAAATACACATTTTCTGTATACATTCCTCTGTTGAAGGAAATCCGGGTTCTTCCCAGCTTCTGGCTGTTGTAAATAAGGCTCGTATGAACATAGTGAAGCACATGTCCTTGTTCTATGTTGGAGCATCTTTTGGGTATATACCCAGGAGTACTATAGCTGTGTCCACAGTTATTACTATATCCAATTTTCTGAGGAACCACCAGACTGATTTCCAGAGTGGTTGAACCAGCTTGCAATCCCACCAAAAATGGAGGAGTATTTTTCATTCTCCAAATCCATGCCACCATCTGCTGTCACCTGAGATTTTGGTCTTAGCCATTCTGACTGGTATGAGGTGGAATCTTAGGGTTGTTTTGATTTGTATTTCCCTGTTGACTAAGGATGTTGAACATTTCTTTAGGTTGTTCACAGTCATTTGATATTTCTCAGTTGAGAATTCTTTATTAGCTCTGTAACCCAATTTTTAATAGGGCTATTTGGCACTCTGGAGTCTAACTTCTTGAGTTCTTTGTATATATTTGATATTAGTCCTCTATTGGTTGGAGGATTGGTAGCAATCTTTTTCCAATCTGTTGGTTGCCATTTTGTCCTATTGACAGTGTCCTTTGCTTTACAGAGGCTTTGCAATTTTATGAGGTCCCAGTTGTCGATTCTTGAGCTTAGAACATAAGCCATTGGTGTTCTGTTCACAAAAATCACCCCCTCTCCGTGCCTATGTGTTTGAGGTTCTTCAGTATTTTCACTACAATATCTTTTGCAAATTTATTGAAAAATACTGATTTTGAAGGGTGTTTTAAATAAAAACTTACAAAAACAACTAGCTTAAAATATGTATTTAGATTATAATGTACAGAATGAGTGAAATGCCCAAAGTCTGTTTATGATGCAATATGCCTCTCTGGACACAACAGGGAGAACATTCCAACATGGATCCTCCAAGTTTGTTGATGGGATTGTAAGCCAGTGCAACCACTGTGCAAATCAGTCTGTGGCACCCCAGAAAGTTGGGTACAGTACTACCTGATGACCCAGTTATACCACTCCTGGCATATAACCCAAAGATGATCCAACATTAACAAGAATACATGCTGCCCTATGTACATAGAAGCCTTACTTATTATAGCCAGAAGCTGGAAATAACCCAAAGGTCCTTCAATAGAGGAATGAATACAGAAAATGTGGTACATTGACAAAATGAAGTACTACTCAGCTATTAATGACTTCGTGAAATTCTTAGGCAAATGTATGGAATTCCAAAATATCCTGAATGGGGTAACACAGTCACAAAGGAATACACATGATATGCACTCACTGATAAGTGCTCAAAAGGTCAGATTACCGAAGAAACAATCCACAGGCCACATGAAGCTCAAAAAGAATGTAGACCAAAGTGCAGATGCTTCTTTAGTCCTTCATGGAAGAAGGAACAAAAATATTCACAGGAGGAAATGCAGAGACAAAGTTTAAAGCAGAGACTGAAGAAAAGGCAATCCAGAGATTGCCCCAGTTGGGAATCCAGTTCACGTATACAAACCTGGACAATATTGCTAATGCCAAGAATTACATGCTGACAAGTGCCTGATACACACACACACACACACACACACACACACACACACACACACACACACACACACATTATATAATGATATATATCTTTTACAAAATTAGCCATTGAATTGTATAGAACATTTTATATTTTTTAAAAATTATACATTTATTTCACTAAATCAGTAAATACTTTAAATTGATTTAAAATATATAATAAAATGTTTAAATCAGTCTAGTTACTTTAAAGTTTACTTATCAGTTAAATATTAAAAATATACTCAAGAAAATAAAAATTAAAATCCACCAGAAATGTGAATAGTGACAAATTGCCAAGGGAAAATTTGTTTGCCTGCTTGTTTGTTTGTTTATTTTTTCTTTCTTTCTTCAGTAATAAATGGGATGATTGCATCAATGTAGCAAGTAAGCAGCCTATAATTCAGGGATAAATGTGTCACTATATAACCTCATCTTTCCTGATAACTATTTCATCATTAGGTCCTGCATTTTCAACATCCCAACAGACAATTTGTAAAATGTTTAAATAACCACATGAGATGATTGCCTTAATGGTTAAAATAAACATGGCCCTGATAGACACATATGTGTTTGAATACTTGATATTTGAACACTCATTGGTTGGTGGTATAGTCCCTGGGATCTCTGGTGGGGTTTGGTTGGTTGATATTGTTGTTCTTCCTATGGTGTTGCAAACCTCTTCAACTCCTGCAGTCTTTTCTCTAACTCCTACATTGGGGTCCCCTTGTTCAATCCAATGGTTAGCTGCAAGCAACCTCATCTGTATCAGTAGGACCCTAGCACAGTTTCTCAAGGGACACCCGTATCTGACTCCTGTCAGCAAGCACTTCTTGGCATTAGCAGTAGTGACTGGGTTTGGTGGCTGCTGCACATGGAATGGATCCTCAGGTAGGGGAGTTTTGATGACCTTTACTTTATAAATTAATTTAATGGAAAAAACACAGAGTAGTTGCCACTCTTATGAAGGATTTGTATTTAGTTCCTACAGTCACCTGAAAGCATTCAATCATCAGTTCTATGGGATACAGCATCTTCTTCTCACCACTGCAGGTACCAGGCATAATGGCAGTAAACTTACCTATAAACAAGTAAAACATCCATGTATATGAAATAATAAATAAATACATCGTTAAAATTAAAGTATCATCTTCCTTTAAGGTTTATATAAATTCTAAAACTTATATTTTAGATAGATTCCATGTTAATTTTAAAATGAAATGAAAATATGTTTAGTCAAAATAGATACTAGGTATTCAAATTTAATTCTCTTTATTTTATTTTAATATTTTAATTACTGTTTTTTTTTACAGTCTAGTTATTACCCCCACTCCAGGTCTGCCCTGCCAGAAGTCCTCATCCCATTCTTCCTACCCCCATCCCCAAGAGGATGTTCTCACCCCGACTCCCACACCTGTCCCCCCCCACCATGGTCAGGCCTTCACACTCCCTGGGGCATCACATTTCTTGAGGGTTAGGTGCATCTTTTGTCACTGACACCAGACCAGGCAGTCCTCTGCTGTCTATGTGCTGGGAGCATCATGGGTCACCGACTTCAGTCCATTGGCTGGGAGTAAGTATCCCCATCTATCTGAGTCAGCTCTTGTTGGGCTTCTTGGAGGACAGACACGCTAGGCTCCTGTATGTAAGTATACCATAGCATCAGTAATAGTGTCAGGACTTGGAGTCTCCTGTTGAGATGGATCCCAAGTCACTGGACCTCCTGTCACCTCAGTCTCTTCTCTGTCTTTGTCCTTGTAGTTCTTTTAGACAAGAACAATTTTGTATCAGAGTTTTTGACCTCACTTAATGCCTTCTCTTTCTACTAGAGAGTTCCCTCTCCCCAATTTTTTTTTATTTCACTTAAGGTCCCTCATTGAATCCTGAGAGTCTCTAACCTCCAGGTCTCTGGTACATAACAATATCTATCTACCAATCCAGCTCTACAGAGGATTCTAAAAGTAAAATTCCAACACAATGAGAGGGCCTATATCAAAGAAAAAACAAAGTAGTAAAAACAAGAGGAAAGAACCACATACAGCTACCAGCAACAACAGACATAACAAGAACTAGCAATCTTCTGTCTTTTATAATTCTCAATGTCAACAAACTCATTTCTCCAATAAAAGACATAATATTATAGAATGGATATGCAAATAGGATCCAGCATTTTGCTATGTACAAGAAACATGCCTCAATGACAAAGACAGACACTACCTCAGAGAAAAAGGCTAGAGAAAAATCTTCAAAGAAAATAGTCCCAAAAAACAAGCAGAAGTAGCCATTCTAATGGCCAATAAAATAGACTTTTAACTAAAAATTGTCAAATGAGATGGAGGACACTTCATATTCATCAAAGGAAAAGTTCACCAAGAGAAAGTCTCAATTCTATACCCCAACTGCAAGGGAACCCAAATAAAACAAACAAACAAACAAAAAACATAAAACAAAAACAAAACAAAACAACAACAACAAAAACCACTTTACTAAACTCAACACACATTGAACTCCACACAATAATTGTGGAAGACTGCAACATTACACTCTCACCAATGGACAGGTCATTGAAACCGAAAATAAACAAATACACAGTGAAACTAATAGAGGTTATAAACAAAATGGATTTAACAGATATCTACAAAACATTTCACCCCAAAATAAAAGATTATACCTTCTTCTCAGCACCTCATGGTACCTTCTCCAAAATTTATAATATAATCAGTCTCAAAACAGGTTTTAATTGATACAAGAAGGTTGAAAAAAAACCCATGCATCCTATCAGATCACCGTGGATTAAGGCTATATTTCAATCACATCAAATTTATTAATAGACATGTTGACATTTTCAAATTGTTCAAATTTTTATACTGCTTTTTCAAGTTAGCTGCACAGTTAAGTGAAAATCAATTTTATAAATATGGATTTTTTTGAGAATTAATAAAAATACACAATTTAATTTGATTATATTCATCCTCACTTTGCCCACAAATATTTACATCTATCTAAATATCCAAGACATATTAGTTATGTACACCAATTATGAGATCAAGATAAAGAAATAAAAATTTAATTATCTGAATTTGGGAGATGTTAGATTACTCAAGATGATTTTTTCAGCATCTTATATTACCAGTGATTATCATAATTTTATTTCATTGTGCAAACATGTCACTTTTTTCATTGTTCATTGATCATATGACAGTTATCTAGGTCATTTCAAATTCATTAGCATAAAATTTACAGCATTGTTTTCTATCAAATTTATTATAAAATATTACAAAGTAATAATTCTTTTAAAGAATTGACATTTCTGTGATATTATTTGTTGAGAAATATTAGTTCAGCAAAATGACTACTCTGACAAGAGGTCATACACAAACACCTAGTCCTGTGTTATTTGGTTGGAATAGAGACATATTCTTAGTGCACACCATTCATTCCTTTGGCTGGAATCCTGTTGTATACACGTGTAATATAAAGTGATGATATATAACTGAATGACAGATAAAGTGATGAATCACAGAAAAATTTGACAGAAGAAGTTGGGAATAGGAGATGCCCAACACTCTACTAGTTACTAAAACAGCTATTAAGAGCAGTTCAGATTGAGTATAGTCAACTGAGTTCGGGCAGTGCAATGAAGTCAGTTGAGGTCAGTTCGGAGCAGTTCAGTTGCGTACAGTTCAGTTGAGTAGAGTTGAGCTCAGTAAGTTAAGATTAGAGCAGTTCCATCCAGAGCAGTTCAGTTTGTGGAATTCAGTGGCTGCTTTCCTGAGTTTTCTCCTGCCTCCAATCAGTCTGAAGCTAAAAGAAGCCATTTGATTCTGTCATATTGGAGAGGAGAGTTTGGAACATAACAGCTGAGTTGAGTCTGCCTACTGGAGTTCAGAAAGATACAAAGGGTACGCTTATTTAGGAACAAGCCTCTGAGATGACAGTTACATCTGACAGGAGCCGGATGTAGATCGATCCTGAGAGACACAGCCAGAATACAGCAAATACATAGGCGAATGCCAGCAGCAAACCACTGAACTGAGAATAGGACCCTCGTTGAAGGAATCAGAGAAAGAACTGGAAGAGCTTGAAGGGGCTCGAGACCCCATATGTACAACAATGCTAACCAACCAGAGCTTCCAGGGACTAAGCCACTACCCAAAGACTATACATGGACTTACCCTGGACTCTGACCTCATAGGTAGCAATGAATATCCTAGTAAGAGCACCAGTGGAAGGGGAAGCCCTGGGTCCTGCTAAGACTGAACCCCAGTGAACTAGACTGTCGAGGGAGGGGCGGCAATGGGGGAGGGTGGGGAGGGAACACCCATAAGGAAGGGGGGGGGAGGAAGGGGATGTTTGCCCGAAACCGAAAGCGAATAACACTTGAAATGTATATAAGAAATATTCAAGTTAATTAAAAAAAAAAAAGTGATGGACTGTGATCTGACAGAACCATCCAAAAAAAAAAGTTACTTTACAATTATTGGATATATATATATATATATATATATATATATGTGAGTGTGTGTGTGTGTGTGTGTGTGTGATATAATTATCTGATTTGTAAAGGTGAGATAATAACATTCATTCTCTAAAGGTTGATAAAAAATAAGAAAGAGATATGAAGAACTGATAATGGGTAACCATTAAGTTTAAACAGGTTATATGTTTTCAAATATAACATTACTATTACCAATCCTAAACCTGGTATTACATATTTAATTTACATATCATTAAAATTGGATAATTCTCACCTTTGTAGTACATGATATATTAAGCTAGTCCAATATCAGAGAAGTCCCAAGTGCTATATTGCTTTGAGATATAACTTACATATCCTTCTTTTCTCTATATATAGATATACAGTATTAAAAGCAAATTTCTCACGTAAGCGAATACTACCTTATATTAAAGTATAAAATAATAGGTTCACAAACATATCTAGCTTTCTTTCACTTTTTGTATAATATTAATACTCACTGTTTTTGTTTGCTATTCAAAAACATATTAAGTGACAATTTGAGCTCTTGGTTTGCATGACAATGATGATGTTTTTCTGTCTGTAATTATTTCTTTTTCTTTTTTTTTTTTTGGTTCTTTTTTTCGGAGCTGGGGACCGAACCCAGGGCCTTGTGCTTCCTAGGTAAGCGCTCTACCACTGAGCTAAATCCCCAGCCCAGTCTGTAATTATTTCTTGTCTCTTTTCTTGTTTAGACATCAGTTATGGATAGATAAGAATAACACCATCATAAATATTCCTAATTAAGCTATAAGACAAAACAGGTCATGAATTTTGTCTCTATATTTTAAAACTAGTTTGCTTTTATGTATTATTCTGAAGGCTCTGAGCTGGTGTTGCACCAAAGCATGAATTAAATGTAAGAAACCCACGCCTGTGAGAGTCTGACTTTGAGTGGAAAATACTGAGTAAGCTTGGGAATTTTACAAAGAGATTAGGCAGTTTTGTCTGTTTATAAATACAGAATAAGAATAAAATTTTCTTTGTAAATAAATTATATTAAAATATCATACATGATAGAATATAATACTTTTTAATTTAAGTGATTGACTGTGCCATCTTGTATATGCTTTGAAACTTGTGATATGATTCATCAAAGTGGTATCCTTTTATTATGTTTTTGGACACAGCAGTATTGATTTTATTAATCAGATAGGACACAAAATTAGTAGCTATGATACACATATATTTTATTTTCTACCCTATTGGGCTATAATGAAGTACATAAATATACACACATACATACGTACACATATTTACACACATAAATACATACATATAAACATACATAAATAAATAGTTAAATATCAGTGCCAGTTTATATAAATACATTTATTCAGACAGAAGCATTATTTGTTTTTTAAAAAGCAAGTCTGCTTCTCTGGACTCTGTATTATCTTATTGTACCATTCCTGACAGCTCTGTAGATTATCTCCAGCTGTCTTTTAAACTATACATAATATCACATAACTATTGTCAATAAATTTCTGATGTTGTTAAATTCAGTTTAAATATTATGGCAGAAACCTATTTATATATATATTTTTTTTTTTTTTTTTTTTTTTTTTTTTTTTTTTTTTTTATTAACTTGAGTATTTCTTATGTACATTTGGCAAACCTCCCCTTCCCTACCCCCCCTTCCTTATGGGTGTTCCCCTCCCCACCCTCCCCCCATTGCCGCCCTCCCCCCGACAGTCTAGTTCACTGGGGGGTTCAGTCTTAGCAGGACCCATGGCTTCCCCTTCCACTGGTGCTCTTACTAGGATATTCATTGCTACCTATGAGGTCAGAGTCCAGGGTCAGTCCATGTATAGTCTTTAGGTAGTGGCTTAGTCCCTGGAAGCTCTGGTTGCTTGGCATTGTTGTACATATGGGGTCTCGAGCCCCTTCAAGCTCTTCCAGTTCTTTCTCTGATTCCTTCATTGGGGGTCCCCTTCTCAGTTCAGTGGTTTGCTGCTGGCATTCGCCTCTGTATTTGCTGTATTCTGGCTGTGTCTCTCAGGTTCGATCTACATCCGGCTCCTGTCGGTCTGCACTTCTTTGCTTCATCCATCTTGTCTAATTGGGTGGCTCTATATGTATGGGCCACATGTGGGGCAGGCTCTGAATGGGTGTTCCTTCAGTCTCTGTTTTAATCTTTGCCTCTCTCTTCCCTGCCAAGGGTATTCTTGTTCCCCTTTTAAAGAAGGAGTGAAGCCTTCACATTTTGATCATCCGTCTTGAGTTTCATTTGTTCTAGGCATCTAGGGTAATTCAAGCATTTGGGCTAATAGCCACTTATCAGTGAGTGCATACCATGTATGTCTTTCTGTGATTGGTTAGCTCACTCAGAATGATATTTTCCAGTTCCAACCATTTGCCTCACAATTTCATAAAGTCGTTGTTTTTGATAGCTGAGTAATATTCCATTGTGTAGATGTACCACATTTTCTGTATCCATTCCTCTGTTGAAGGGCATCTGGGTTCTTTCCAGCTTCTGGCTATTATAAATAAGGCTGCGATGAACATAGTGGAGCACGTGTCTTTTTTATATGTTGGGGCATCTTTTGGGTATATGCCCAAGAGAGGTATAGCTGGATCCTCAGGCAGTTCAATGTCCAATTTTCTGAGAAACCTCCAGACTGATTTCCAGAATGGTTGTACCAGTCTGCAACCCCACCAACAATGGAGGAGTGTTCCTCTTTCTCCGCATCCTCGCCAGCATTTGCTGTCACCTGAGTTTTTGATCTTAGCCATTCTCACTGGTGTGAGGTGAAATCTCAGGGTTGTTTTGATTTGCATTTCCCTGATGACTAAAGATGTTGAACATTTCTTTAGGTGTTTCTCAGCCATTCGGCATTCCTCAGCTGTGAATTCTTTGTTTAGCTCTGAACCCCATTTTTTAATAGGGTTATTTGTCTCCCTGGTCTAACTTTTTGAGTTCTTTGTATATTTTTGGATATAAGGCCTCTATTTTGTAGGATTGGTAAAGATCTTTTCCCAATCTGTTGGTTGCCGCTTTGTCCTGACCACAGTGTCCTTTGCCTTACAGAAGCTTTGTAGTTTTATGAGATCCCATTTGTCGATTCTTGATCTTAGAGCATAAGCCATTGGTGTTTTGTTCAGGAAATTTTTTCCAGTGCCCATGTGTTCCAGATGCTTCCCTAGTTTTTCTTCTATTAGTTTGAGTGTGTCTGGTTTGATGTGGAGGTCCTTGATCCACTTGGACTTAAGCTTTGTACAGGGTGATAAGCATGGATCGATCTGCATTCTTCTACATGTTGACCTCCAGTTGAACCAGCACCATTTGCTGAAAATGCTATCTTTTTTCCATTGGATGGATTTGGCTCCTTTGTCAAAAATCAAGTGACCATAGGTGTGTGGGTTCATTTCTGGGTCTTCAATTCTATTCCATTGGTCTATCTGTCTGTCTCTGTACCAATACCATGCAGTTTTTATCACAATTGCTCTGTAATACTGCTTGAGTTCAGGGATAGCGATTCCCCAGAAGTCCTTTTATTGTTGAGCATAGTTTTAGCTATCCTGGGTTTTTTGTTATTCCAGATGAATTTGCAAATTGTTCTGTCTAACTCTTTGAAGAATTGGATTGGTATTTTGATGGGGATTGCATTGAATCTGTAGATCGCTTTTGGCAGAATGGCCATTTTTACTATATTAATCCTGCCAATCCATGAGCATGGGAGATCTTTCCATCTTCTGAGGTCTTCTTCAATTTCTTTCTTCAGAGTCTTGAAGTTCTTGTTGTACAGATCTTTTACTTGCTTGGTTAAAGTCACACCGAGGTACTTTATATTATTTGGGTCTATTATGAAGGGTGTCGTTTCCCTAATTTCTTTCTCGGCTTGCTTCTCTTTTGTGTAGAGGAAGGCTACTGATTTATTTGAGTTAATTTTATACCCAGCCACTTTGCTGAAGTTGTTTATCAGCTTTAGTAGTTCTCTGGTGGAACTTTTGGGATCACTTAAATATACTATCATATCATCTGCAAATAGTGATATTTTTGACTTCTTCTTTTCCGATCTGTATCCCCTTGACCTCCTTTTGTTGTCTGATTGCTCTGGCTAGAACTTCAAGAACTATATTGAATAAGTAGGGAGAGAGTGGGCAGCCTTGTCTAGTCCCTGATTTTAGTGGGATTGCTTCAAGTTTCTCTCCATTTAGTTTAATGTTAGCCACTGGTTTGCTGTATATGGCTTTTACTATGTTTAGGTATGGGCCTTGGATTCCTATTCTTTCCAGGACTTTTATCATGAAGGGGTGTTGAATTTTGTCAAATGCTTTCTCAGCATCTAATGAAATGATCATGTGGTTTTGTTCTTTCAGTTTGTTTATATAATGGATCACGTTGATGGTTTTCCATATATTAAACCATCCCTGCATGCCTGGGATGAAGCCTACTTGATCATGGTGGATGATTGTTTTGATGTGCTCTTGGATTCGGTTTGCCAGAATTTTGTTGAGTATTTTTTAGCGTCGATGTTCATAAGGGAAATTAGTCTGAAGTTCTCTTTCTTTGTTGGGTCTTTGTGTGGTTTAGGTATAAGAGTAATTGTGGCTTCATAGAAGGAGTTCGGTAGTGCTCCATCTGTTTCAATTTTGTGGAATAGTTTGGATAATATTGGTATGAGGTCTTCTATGAAGGTCTGATAGAATTCTGCACTAAACCCGTCTGGACCTGGGCTCTTTTTGGTTGGGAGTCCTTTAATGACTGCTTCTATTTCCTTAGGAGTTATGGGGTTGTTTAACTGGTTTATCTGTTCCTGATTTAACTTCGGTACCTGGTATCTGTCTAGGAAATTGTCCATTTCCTGCAGATTTTCAAGTTTTGTTGAGTATAGGCTTTTATAGTAAGATCTGATGATATTTTGAATTTCCTCTGAATCTGTAGTTATGTCTCCCTTTTCATTTCTGATTTTGTTAATTTGGACACACTCTCTGTGTCCTCTCGTTAGTCTGGCTAAGGGTTTATCTATCTTGTTGATTTTCTCAAAGAACCAACTTTTGGTTCTGTTGATTCTTTCTATGGTCCTTTTTGTTTCTACTTGGTTGATTTCGGCTCTGAGTTTGATTATTTCCTGCCTTCTACTCCTCCTGGGTGTATTTGCTTCTTTTTGTTCTAGAGCTTTTAGGTGTGCTGTCAAGCTGCTGACATATGCTCTTTCCTGTTTCTTTCTGCAGGCACTCAGCGCTATGAGTTTTCCTCTTAGCACAGCTTTCATCGTGTCCCATAAGTTTGGGTATGTTGTACCTTCATTTTCATTAAATTCTAAAAAGTTTTTAATTTCTTTCTTTATTTCTTCCTTGACCAGGTTATCATTGAGTAGAGCATTGTTCAATTTCCACGTATATGTGGGCATTCTTCCCTTATTGTTATTGAAGACCAGCTTTTAGGCGTGGTGGTCCGATAGCACGCATGGGATTATTTCTATCTTTCTGTACCTGTTGAGGCCCGTTTTTTGACCAATTATATGGTCAATTTTGGAGAAAGTACCATGAGGAGCTGAGAAGAAGGTATATCCTTTTGCATTAGGGTAGAACGTTCTATAAATATCCGTTAAGTCCATTTGGCTCATGACTTCTCTTAGTCTGTCTACGTCTCTGTTTAATTTCTGTTTCCATGATCTGTCCATTGATGAGAGTGGGGTGTTGAAGTCTCCTACTATTATTGTGTGAGGTGCAATGTGTGTTTTGAGCTTTAGTAAGGTTTCTTTTACGTATGTAGGTGCCCTTGTATTTGGGGCATAGATATTTAGGATTGAGAGTTCATCTTGGTGGATTTTTCCTTTGATAAATATAAAGTGTCCTTCCTTATCTTTTTTGATGACTTTTAGTTGAAAATTGACTTTATTTGATATTAGAATGGCTACTCCAGCTTGCTTCTTCCGACCATTTGCCTGGAAAGTTGTTTTCCAGCCTTTCACTCTGAGGTAGTGTCTGTCTTTGTCTCTGAGGTGTGTTTCCTGTAGGCAGCAGAATGCAGGGTCCTCGTTGTGTATCCAGTTTGTTAATCTATGTCTTTTTATTGGGGAGTTGAGGCCATTGATGTTGAGAGATATTAAGGAATAGTGATTATTGCTTCCTGTTATATTCATACGTGGATGTGTTATGTTTGTGTGCTTTTCTTCTCTTTGTTTTGTTGCCAAAACGATTAGTTTCTTGCCTCTTCTTGGGTATAGCTTGCCTCCTTATGTTGGGCTTTACCATTTATTATCCTTTGTAGTGCTGGATTTGTAGAAAGATATTGTGTAAATTTGGTTTTGTCATGGAATATCTTGGTTTCTCCATCTATGTTAATTGAGAGTTTTGCAGGATACAGTAGCCTGGGCTGGCATTTGTGTTCTCTTAGGGTCTGTATGACATCAGTCCAGGATCTTCTGGCCTTCATAGTTTCTGGCGAAAAGTCTGGTGTGATTCTGATAGGTCTGCCTTTTATATGTTACTTGACCTTTTTCCCTTACTGCTTTTAATATTCTTTCCTTATTTTGTGCGTTTGGTGTTTTGACTATTATGTGACGGGAGGTGTTTCTTTTCTGGTCGAATCTATTTGGAGTTCTGTAGGCTTCTTGTATGCCTATGGGTATCTCTTTTTTTAGGTTAGGGAAGTTTTCTTCTATGATTTTGTTGAAGATATGTACTGGTCCTTTGAGCTGGGAGTCTTCACTCTCTTCTATACCTATTATCCTTAGGTTTGATCTTCTCATTGAGTCCTGGATTTCCTGTATGTTTTGGACCAGTAGCTTTTTCCGCTTTACATTATCTTTGACAGTTGAGTCAATGATTTCTATGGAATCTTCTGCTCCTGAGATTCTCTCTTCCATCTCTTGTATTCTGTTGGTAAAGCTTGTATCTACAGCTCCTTGTCTCTTCTTTTGGTTTTCTATATCCAGGGTTGTTTCCATGTGTTCTTTCTTGATTGCTTCTATTTCCATTTTTAATTCCTTCCACTGTTTGATTGTGTTTTCCTTTAATTCTTTCAGGGATTTTTGTGTCTCCTCTGTATGGGCTTCTACTTGTTTATTTATGTTTTCCTGGAATTCTTTCATGCATTTTTTGCGATTCCTCTCTGTAGGCTTCTACTTGTTCTCTAAGGGGAGTTCATCATGTCTTTCTTGAAGTTCTCCAGCATCATGATCAAATATGATTTTGAATCTAGATCTTGCTTTTCTGGTGTGTTTGGATATTCCATGTTTGTTTTGATGGGAGAATTGGGCTCCGATGGTGCCATGTAGTCTTGGTTTCTGTTGCTTGGGTTCCTGCGCTTGCCTCTCGCCATGAAATTATCTCTAGTGTTACTTTGTTCTGCTATTTCTGACAGTGGCTAAACTGTCCTATAGGCCTGTGTGTCAGGAGTGCTGTAGACCTGTTTTCCTCTCTTTCAGTCAGTTATGGGGACAGAGTGTTCTGCTTTCGGGCTTGTAGTTTTTCCTTTCTACAGGTCTTCAGCTGTTCCTGTGGGCCTGTGCCTTGAGTTCACCAGGCAGGTCACTTGCAGCAGAAAAGTTGGTCTCTTCTGGTTTTGCAGGCGTGTCTACCTCTCTGAAGGTTTAGCTCTCCCTCCCATGGGATTTGGGTGCAGAGAACTGTTTATCCGGTCTGTTTCCTTCAGGTTCCGGCGGTGTCTCAGGCAGGGCTCCTGCTGCTCCTGGGCCCTCCCCCACAGGAACCCAGAGGCCTTGTACAGTTTCCTCTTGGGTCAGGGATGTGGGCAGGGGTGGGCAGTGTTGGTGGTCTCTTCCGCTCTGCAGCCTCAGGAGTGCCCACCCGACCAGGCAGTAAGGTATCTCTCCCACGGGTTCTGGGAGCAGAGAGCTGCTGCGGGATCCGCGGGTGTGGGACTTCCGGTAAACACAGGACGTGCCTGGTCCTAGAGGGATTCTGCCTCTGTTGTCCCGATTCCACCAGGCAAGTCACTTGCAGCAGATAAGTTAGTCTTACCTGTGGCCCCGAGGCTCGAGTTCGCTCGCGGGGTTCTGCCCCACGGGCTCCTATTTATATATTAATCTGTAGAAATGCCAGAATTCTTGTTAGTTAACATTTTAATTCTTACTGGAAGTGAGATAACCCTTTATGAATTTGCTATGTAAATAGATAAAGTGACTATTTGAAGATTTAAATTAGAATTCATATTACCAGAGTAAGCACTCAGTAAATTGTATTTTGTAAATACTGTTGTTATTGACTTTACTGGGAGACAATGCTTCATAAATTTTTTCATGTACTTCATGGATCACAAAGTCTATTAAATGGTAAACATTCCCTAGAAGACAGAATTACTACTTTAGACATATTTACAAACTTGTGCTCCTTGGAGCCATTCACTTATATTGTAGGATTAATGGTCACAGAAATGTTTCTCTTTCTACCCAGAAGAATCTCCTTACATTCCAGCAATTGGGTGTCTTGGAAGAACACCCTTCAGTTTTGCGGAGAGGATTTACTCTGGGAGATGTGACAGAAGGTGAAGGTAAAAGGTTCAAGTTTCACAAATTAGGCTTATTTTCCTAACTTTTGTTAACTGGTCATCAAACACCTGACCTTTAAAACATCATTTTCTAAGGACCAATGTCATGATGATCCAATACAAATAAATGTTATCTTCATATGAAATATATACTAAGATTATAGTAATCAGTTACACATCAATAATTATAAGATCACTGGACAGATTACATGCTGTTGTGTTTATCTTAAATTTTGTGTCAGCATTTTGAACATGCTGGGGAAGGTTTATAAGCCTTATAGTAAGGCCTTATTGAACTGTTAACTAAATAATAGGTTGTTTAATTAACTTATTTGCTGAGATATAAAATGCTGCCTGCACATTAATAAGGTAACAGAAGTTTTAGGGGTAATATCAGAGAATAACTATTAAGATACCATACATATAGTTAGAAATCAAACATTGAAATTACAATGATGTTTTTGGATTATTTCTAATAATTGGCATGAATACTTAGAGAATTTCACAGAATATTTTTATTTATATTTTATGTGTATAAGCCTTTCATTTGCAAGTATGTCTGTGTACAATGTGCATGCCTCATGTCCAAGAAGTCCAGAATAGAGAGTCATATCCCGGGAACCGTAGTTATTTATAGTGTTGGATCACCATATTGATGATGGGAATTGAATCCCAGGCTTCTGGAAGACAAGCCAGTGCCCTTAACCACTGAGCATCTCTCCTTCTGCCATTCAATATATTTTGATTGTGTTGTTCAATTTCTTCTCATAATGCCCTCCCCCGGATCTATTTCCTACTTCTCTATCCATCCAAATTTGTGTTATCTCTTTTCAGATAAATCCTTTACAATGTGTGGAACTTTATGCTCTGGATTGTGGCTTTCCAATGGTCCATTGTCTTCTTTCAGGAAGTCTTACCAAAAGAGAACTGACTCTCCCTCAGAATCTATCAGTGTTTCATAGCTTCTCACTTCGGGTTTGGAGCTTATGAACTTCTTCCTACTTCCTACTTGAATGTGTCGGTGCTTCATCTTGCCTGGGTTTCCACTGACCCAGCTGCTAATTTTTCCTAACTACACTTATGTGGACACGTTCAAAGGACATTTATTTTCTTCAATTCTCTTCTTTTTTTTTCAAATTACCATTACATAATGGTCTCTGAGCTCTGTGGAGGAAACATAGTATACATGCCCCATCTGTGGTTAAACACTATACAGTAACTTGTGGGTTTTTGTGTTAACCATTACTATTGTACAAAGAAACACCTGTAGTGATATCTGAGAGATCTATGAATAAGTACCTATGGAATTCCTGGGCACCATTTACTTGTAGGACTCCTGACATGATTTACAATACTAGACTTGTGTGTCTTATTGTGGATCAGGTCTCAATGAAGTCAGAAAGCATTTGCTTAAACTCATAGCAGTCGTACTGTTTTGTACACACAGGCATATCTTGCCTTGTTACACCTTCTTTATTATATTTCAAAGGGTTTAGAGCTGAGTGCAATGGCTGGTGATTTTCTCCCTCCTCCCACGAGCAACAGCATTATGAAATACAGAAAACAGGGAGAAACATTTTGCTCAGGATCAACTTGATTTCTTCATCCGTAGGAGAAATGTGTATACTGTCTTCAGCAATATAGACCCATGAATTTTTGGCTGCAAAACCAAGAGTAACAGCAATACCCAGTTTAATGTTTGGAGTCTGTGAGGTATCTCCCACCAAGACCTATAAGAAAAGTATCACACACATGGCCCTACGTTATTTTTGGCAACTTAGGTTTCCTGAAATATGTGTGTGTGTGTGTGTGTGTGTGTGTGTGTGTCCGTCCTCCAATCTTTCTCTACTCTCTCATTCCCGTTACCAATTAATGCTTCCCTATCATTTCCTTTTTCCACTTATCACCAATATTCCACTATTGTTTACTCTTCAGCACTAAATAAATTTAAACTTAAACCTATAAAATACAGGTCCTAATGAGTCCCCAACATATCCTGAGGAGATAATGACTGTTAAACATTGCTAGAGAAGGGATGCCATTTATTTAAATGCTATAGGCACTGTGGCACTAGTTGGGAAAAAGTGGTTCAAAATAAAAAGATTGTGATACTCGAGAGTAAGGAGGAGAATATAAAAATATATATTATGCATGTGTATGGAACTGTCATATCCCGACCAAACCAAACCCACCAGACCTCTAAATTTCCTGGGGCACTCCAGTCTCTTGAGAGTTACATGCATCTTCTCTGACTGAACCCATACCAAGATGTCCTCTGCTGTATATGTGTTGGAGACCTTATCTCAGCTGGTCTATGCTGCCTGGTTGGTGATACAGTGTCTAAGAGACTTCAGTGGTCCAGGTTAATTGAGACTTCTGGTCCTCTTACAGGGTTACAGTCGTCCTTATCTTCCTCCAGCTTTTTCTTAATTCAACCAGAAGGATCAGCAGCCTCTATTCATGGATTCGGTGCACATATCTGCCTGTGACTCAGCTGCTTGTTGGGTCTTTCTGTAAGGCAAAAGACATAGTCAATAAGACAAATCAGTGTGTGTTTTGTGCTTTACTAAAGTTTCTTTTATGAATGTAGGTGTCCTTGCAGTTGGGAAGTAGATGCTCAGAATTGAGACTTTCTCTTCATGGGTTTTCCCTTTGATGAATATGAATTTTCCCTTCCTCATCACGCCTGATAACATTTGGTTGAAAGTTTATTTTATTGGATATTAGGATGGCAACTCTAGCTTGTTTCTTGGGACCATTTACTTAGTAGACCTTTTTCCATCCTTTTCCTCTGAGATAGTGTCTGTCTTTGTTAATGATGTGTGTTTCTTGTATGCATCAAAATGCAGGATCTTGTTTGCATTTCCAGACTGTTAGCTTATGTCTTTTTATAGGGGAGCTGATTCCATTAATATTGAGGGATATTAAAGACATATGGTCAGTTCCTTTTATATTTGCTTTTGTAGTTAACTTTATGTGCTTGTGGTTTTCTCCTTTTGACTTTATTGTGAGATGCGTAATGTCTTGTCTTTTCTTTGGTATATGTACCTTCCTTGTATTGAAGTTTTCCTTCTAGGATCCTCTGTAAGGCTGGTTTGATAGATAAATACTGTTTGAATTTGATTTTGTCCTGGAATATTTTGGTTTCATCATCTATGTTGATTGAGAGTTTTGCTAGATATAGTAGTTTGGGCTGGCATTTGTGTTCTTTTAGAGTCTGCGTGATCTCTGATCAGGCTCTTCTGGCTTTTATAGTCTCTGTTGAGAAGTCTGGTATAACTCTGATAGGTCTGCCTTTGTATGTTACTTGGTCCCTTTCCCTTGCAGCTTTTAATGTTCCTTCGTTTTTCTGTGTGTTTAGTGTTTTGACTATTATGTGACAAGGGGATTTCTTTTCTGTTCCCATTTATTTGGTGTTCTGTAGGCTCTTGTACCATTATGGCTATCTCTTTCTTTAGGTTTGGGAAATTATCTTCTTTGAGTTTTGTTGAAGATATTTTCAGGTCCTTTGGGCTGGGATTCTTCATTCTCCTCTATTCCAACCATTTCCAAAATTTTAACCTGGAATTGTTCCTTTCTAAAGAAATCACAGGTACAAAGAATAGAGCAAATACAAAGGAAAGACCATCCAGAGACTGACCTACAAGGGTATTTATCCCATAAGCAAACACGAAATCCAGACACTATTGCTGATACCAAGAAGTACTTTCTGACCAGAGCCTGGTGTAGGTGTCTCCTGAGAGGTTGTGTCAGAGCCTGATCAATACAGATTTGGATGACTGGAGCTAACCATCAGACTAAGCACAGGGTAACAAAGAACAACAATATCAACCAAGCAAAACCCCCCTCCAGAGCTCCCCAGGACTAAACTACCAAAGAGTACACATGGATGGATTCATTGCTCCAGCTGCATATGTAGTAGAGGGTGACCTTATCTGGCACCAATGAGAGGGGAGACCCTTGGTTTTATGAAGGCTCAATAGTGCAGGGTAGGGGGATGCAAGTGCAGTGAGGTGTGATTGAGTAGATTGGTAGGGGAGCACCCACATAGAAGCAGGGGGAGGGGGAGAGGATTGGGGGTCTGCAGAGCATAAACCAGAAAAGAGGATAACATTCAAAATGTAAATAAATAGAATAAGCAATACAAAAGAAGTACATTTGATTATGCATTTGTAAAAGTAATGTGTGGTTATTTCCTACATGCACCTGTACATTTGTGCAATCCTGGGTAAATGGAACATCTTATCTCTAAATTGCTCAAAGGCACATTAATGTAATTGGCTTCTCCAACTCAATATACATGCTCTTGAGGAAGGTTAATAAGGTGGTGCATGGAGTCTAGAAGGTCAAATACAAAACAAAGCCTTGCAGAATTAACATATTGAAAACTGGCAAGGAGAAGACAAGTTCTAATGTCTAAGAGTAACTAATGTAGAGTTCGTTAAAATATTAAACACAGACTTACATATGTTTATTTCAGATGCTAGAAATATGAAGAATGATGTACATAGAACAACATGAACATCAAACTTGTGAAGACCTGTCCTAACCTCCCCTGGTGAGTGACACAAGCACCTGGATAACTGTGGGGTGCAATAGTTGATCTGCTAAACTCTCTCCCTGATCTGCTTGTTTCTTCCCTTGGAAGTGTATCTTTTCCTTCAAAATCAACTTGCTCTGCTTTTTAATTAGTTTCTCTCCATTTTGTTGTTCTAGGAAAGAACACCAGAGCACAGATTCCTTGCATATTTGCATTCTAAATGCCTGTATCACAAGGATGCCCATTTAGTTAAACCTGTCATGATTCTTCTGAATAAGCATTTGTTATGGCTGTTATTATCTGCCACATGTTTTTATTTATTTCTAAACTTAGAGGTATGGGATGTTCAACCTGTTGGGTATCTTCTTAATATGAAATGTGAGTGAATGCACGATGGTATACCACACTCGATGTTTTTGATTTTATAACGATTATATAATCAAAAGAGAATGGCATAGGGAAGCCTTAGAAAAAGGATCTGTGGGGTAGTTGTCAGAGATTTACATACAAAAGGCAGCAACAGAAAAACAAACAAACCAACAGTATTGCCTTTAGTTTCTTTTATTTCAACTCCATTCAATCTTGGGAGCAAACCTATAAGTCTGCATTATGCATTCTTTTAACTTTAACTTCAAAAGGGCCATTATGGATTCCATGACATCAATGTTTCTGTTGTTGCTGGTTAGGAACCCTGCCAAAGGTGAAACCTGACAACTCCATCCTCTTCTGCCTAAATAAACTACCTCTTTCCCAGTTACTGGCCATGTGTCACTTATACATTTTTGTAAAGTGTTATAAAACCATGGAAATTCCAATGGCTGTCCTTAAGAATCATACCCCCAACTGTAACAACATGACTAGTAAATTATTAGAACTTTGTCAGTTAAAGAAGGTTTTACAATATGAGTGTAATAAACATGCAATTCAGTAAACTAAATATTAATCGTTTAGTTATTTTCAAAATTTTAGAAACATATATTGGGCAAGATTTGAGATAGGAACATTATAGTTTAGATAAAAACAAGTTTAATCATTTCCTCTCTTATACATGAGGTTAGTCAGTGCTACTCAGTTGGTGTTTGCAATTATCACCAAAGTGACTCACAGTGAAGACATGATGGGTATGTCATAATAGCAAGCAATTCCTCACATATTTGCCTCCTTAGCATGATATTCTCAGGGTAGAAAAACTTACTGGATGACTAGATTTCCTCAGACTGAATATTCCAAAACTGAATGAAAGCTCACTGTGTTTTTTATCAATCTATTCTTGAAAAGTACAAGACCATCACCACCGTCATTCTATTTGATGCAATTACAAACTTCAGGGGAGTTAGATTCTTCCCAAATCCCAGTCACCAACATGTATTCATGGAAGATGATTTGATCATATATTTTGAACTTGTAGTTTATTATGGTAGAACAGTTGGGTATTACAAAATGAACAAAGAAGGGTAGAATTGTAGTGTCCCAATGTTAAACTTGTTTTAATTGATCAAATGTCAAAAAACAAAAAACAAAACAAAACAAAGCAAAAAGAAGTGTCCTTGAAAGTCAGAAAGGACAGTCATTAAATTAGCAAGACAATTAGGGAATTCACTGGGGTGGAAAATAAGAAAGGCCAATGAGACTGAGCAATTTTGTGGTCTTACTTAGGAGATAAAAACAACCTCTACAATTTAATTAAAGAATTTAAGAATCTAATTTCAAAGTACAGCAATAATGAGGAAATAAAATTTATATAGAATTAAATAGTTATGTAATTACTTTCGTATAATTTGTAAATAGGTGTCATGGTAGAATTATGGAAATAACCCATCACTACAACAATCAAAAGTATATACTTTTTGCATTCTTTCATGTTTCTCAGAGTTTCAAGATCGCATCCTATAGATGACTATTATCTTGAACTCATAGATTTTTGTATCTACCTCACAGTTGAGATGACATGAATGCATAATCATCTAGGGAGGGAAAGTGAGATCTTGGTGTATAGTACAAAGCTCACCAATATGCTTCATCTTATCTCCAAATATTTAAGATATGAAAACATGAGAAACAAATAAAGATTTATATACTCACTTAACTTAACATTTCATATGTACATCCAAACAATAAATAGGGATTCAGTATAGTTGATGAAGACAAAACCATGACATAATGAGTTGGAACTACTATTTTATTATCAATACAAAACAATTTGTAATAACATATTCTATTGAATTTTTGAAATATGTACGTTGATGAATTAAAAAAAAGATTTTAATTTACATATATTATATATTTTACTTCCTGATTTTAGAAAAGTTATAATCATATTTCAAAGTAAAAAATATTACACATACATTCAATGTGGTCTTGGAGAAGTTTAGTTAACTGAATTCACCTGACAGCACTACAACTTGCTAGAAGTTTTATGATAAAATGACAATTTTCTAGGTGGGTTAGGTTGACTTGTACATAACTGGTCACTAAAGTTATTGAATGTAATTGGGTTTTCATGGTTAATCCATCTCCTCAAGAACTACAACCAGTCACACAACTGAATAGTTGAGTAAACTATTGAAGTCTCTTTGACTTCTGTCCTTCTATTATTAACTCATCATGAGAGTTAAAAGATCTTGTATTTGTTTACAGCAGTAACTACCAAATGACTGCCTATCTATTTGATAAAGGACATATGTAAACCATAAATAATGTACATCATCTGTTTAAAATATACCTTTATCTTTCTCTTCTTTATATACTTTTCAATTTGTTACTTGGAGTGCCTCTAAGGTAAAGTGCACGTAATTCAGCAAAAGATACTTAAATCTTGAGAGACTAATCAGATACTTTTTTTAATGCATTAAAACAGATTTATTCTTCATTTCTACAACAGAGTCATCAAATTTTCATGAGAGGTAATGTGCCACAGGTAACTGGAAACAGGCAGAAACATTTTCTCTTTGTTTCCTTACTACCTTTCTGTGTGTATGTGGTAGCAGCCTCTTTGAGTAAAGCAGATTTGGTCACATAGGAAGAAGAGAGAACCTGCAATCTTCTATGGGTTTTGACCCTTTCTCTTCCCAGAATTAGGATTACAAATGTGTGCCATAAGTTCTTGATAATTTTAGGAAGGAGGGAGCCACAAATACCAAAATTAGAGTTTCATGTTCGTAGGGAGGTATTTAAATGAGTAAGCAAAATCTTAGGTTTCTGATGTATTTTTTTTTCTAACTTGAGTAATTCTTATCTACATTTCGAATGTTATTCCCTTTCCCGGTTTCCGGACCAACATGCCCCAACCCTCCCCCTCCCCTTCCTTATGGGTGCTCCCCTCCCCATCTTCCCCCCATTACTGCCCTCCCCCCAAAAGTCACATTCACTGGGAGTTCAGTCTTAGCAGGACCAAGGGTTTCCCCTTCCAGTGGTGATCTTACTAGGCTATTCATTGCTACCTATGAGGTTGGAGCCCAGGGTCAGTCCATGCATAGCCTTTCCGTAGTGGCTTAGTCCCTGGAAGCTCTGGTTGCTTGTCATTGTTGTTCATATGGGATCTCAAGCCCCTTCAAGCTCTTCCAGTCCTTTCTCTGATTCCTTTAATGGGGGTCCTGTTCTCAGTTCAGTGGTTTGCTGCTGGCATTCGTCTCTGTATTTGCTGTATTCTGGCTGTGTCTCTCAGGAGAGATCTACATCCGGCTCCTGTCTGCCTGCACTTCTTTGCTTCATCCATCTTGTCTAATTGGGTGGCTGTATATATATGGGCCACATGTGAGGCAGGCTCTGAATGGGTGTTCCTTCTGCCTCTGTTTTAATCTTTGCTTCTCTATTTCCTGCCAAGGGTATTCTTGTTCCCCTTTTAAAGAAGGAGTGAAGCATTCACATTTTGATCACCTATCTTGAGTTTCATGTGTTCTGTACATCTAGGGTAATTCAAGCATTTGGGCTAATAGCCACTTATCAATGAGTACATACCATGTGTGTTTTTCTGTGATAGGGTTACCTCACTCAGGATGATATTTTCCAGTTCCAAACATTTGCCATGAATTTCATAAAAGGTATTGTTTTGATAGCTGAGTAATATTCCATTGTGTAGATGTACCACATTTTCTGTATCCATTCCTCTGTTGAAGGGCATCTAGGTTCTTTCCAGCTTCTGGCTATTATAAATAAGGCTGCGATGAACATAGTGGAGCACGTGTCTTTTTTTATGTTGGGGCATCTTTTGGGTATATGCCCAAGAGGGAGAGGTATAGCTGGATCCTCAGGCAGTTCAATGTCCAATTTTCTGAGGAACCTCCAGACTGATTTCCAGAATGGTTGTACCAGTCTGCAATCCCACCAACAATGGAGGAGTGTTCCTCTTTCTCCACATCCTCGCCAGCATTTGCTATCACCTGAGTTTTTGATCTCACTGGTCTGATGTATTTTCTAAAATTGAATAAGAGATTTCTCAACTAATTATTCACAGCTCAGACAAAATGCTATCTGTCCCAATCTTTCAAATACTAGTCAGACAAGTGTTTTGACTGGCATCAATTCTACATTTTATGTGAGACTCAATGTTATTATACATGTTAACTCCCCTCTCTCAATAAACTATTGTTCATTTGTGATTACAAGTGAATTATCAGAATTAGATTTTTATAAACTAATATAGGCTTTAATAATTGAACATATTGGCTTTTAGAGCCCAAGTAATATATTATTGCAAATTTACTAACTATAATTTGGAAGCAATAAAATCCATAGATATTTTAAGCTGAAAGGTGAGTGGCAGTTATCAAAATTAGGAAAGGGTGCGAAACAGGTTTTTTCTGGATATAACATATCCAGTACATATGGCTTAATCCAATCCATACCTAATACTATAACTATCAACATACATGTGAAACCTATTAATTTAAAAAATATACACATTTATCTTAACACTGTTTTTTAATCTAGCAAACTGTAAATATAATAAAGAAAACTCAAGTATTTAAAACACAAGTTATATAGTAGATGCGTATGTCTGCATAATTAGACATGAACACATGTGTTTTATAGATAGTATATATTATGATATTCATAAACATACATGTATATGCACATATATTTATACATACAAATATACACATATATATATATATATATATATATATATATATATAAAACTTGGTGGCTAGAGAGCAGACAGCAGATGTGTAACATTAGCATCACTTAGAAACATGGAAAATATCACATTTATTGACAATGCAGGTTATCAATCCCAAACAAGATTTATTGATTCACAATTTGCTCATGATATGGTTTTACACATCTATCTCTATACTTGATTCTGAAACATGAGTAACTAATTTTGGCTGAATCTGGGAATCACCCACAGAGTTCTAAGAATGTAGAGAAAATGTAATGAGTGTGAAATTCCACACTTCCTAAATCAGGTGTGTAAAAGGAGAATCTATCTTTATATTTTTTAATTAAGTATAAACCTTGTGATCTGGTGTTTATTGATTGTTCAATGGATACAATTGTACATAAATACATGCTTAGAACAATTTCCTCTTCTATTAATTGCTTGTTCTTGACAAATTTCTCTGATGTTTTGACTATTTTTGAATTATCACATATTTGACATATTTTCAGATAGGGAAAATAAAATTATAAAAATTTTATTTTATGTAATATAAAATTATGAAGAATAAGATTATATAATTATATACATATAAATATATATGTGTATATTATGGCTAGATTGTTCTACACAGTCAATCACTTCTCACTTCTACTCCAAAGCACTTTAGACATCACATTTACTATGGATTTTTATGACAGTGGGGAGGATGGCAGGGAGGAGGATGGGGAGGGGGAACACCATAGAGAAGGGAGGGGAGGGGTTGGGGATTTCCCAAAACTGAAAAGGGAATAACAATTGAAAATGTAAAATAAGAAATACCCAATTTAATAAAGATAAAAAAAAATGATGATAACTTTTCTAAAATCAGTAAGTAAAAATACAGAAAATATATGGAAACATAAAACCATATAATAGTTTTTTAAATTCACCTGCACACATATTTCAAAAAAGTTCAGCAGAATGTTATTATGGTATGTCTCAAAAGACAATAAAATCGCAAATTCCAATTCACTAGGTCATTGTTTTGTCTTCTTGAACTATATTAAACCCTCTGTATTGTTTGGATGAACATATCAAAAAGTTAAGTCAATATTTATATTCTATGTTTCTCATCTTTTCTAATCTTAAATATTTGGGAATCAGATGAAGCTTATTTATTAAAATATTTTCTACTACACACTAAGATCTCACTTTCCCTCCCCACATGATTGTACATTCTTATAATCTAAATAGTCAAGTAGATATAAATAATTTGAGTTAAACTCAAAGATAAGAAATAAATGCTCAATACTATGTCTTGGTAATATTTAGGTATTTTCATTACTCTGGAAATAATAGTAACATACTTTAATAACATTAAATAATTTAATATATTTGTTAATAAAATATGAACATTTTAAACTGTAGCATCTGTAATGAATTGCTTTTCATAGTCATATTCTGTCCTATATGCAGTACAAGCTTGAAATTAAAATTTATAGCTTATGCAAATTCATGATATCATATCTTAAAACAATTCAAACTTGACTGATGGATTTGTGTACATAGCCTAAAGTAGTATAACTTGAGCAAATGACACTTCGTAGTTTTATAAAATTTCATACTAAATTTCACAAAGAGTGAACTAATTTCCATTTCCACTAACATTACATGAGTCATTCTTTTACTGTCATTCACAATCTTGCCTATTTTTTTGTATTTATTTATGTTATTATTTGATCATGGCTATTCTGAATGGAGTGCAACACAATTCCAGTGTGGCTCTAATTTACATTTTCCTAATGGCTAAAGATAATAAAATATTTCCAAGCTGTTTTTATATTTATTCGCTATTTGTACATCATTTGAAGTATGTGCTCTTTCCTTTGAGAAGAGTTATAGTTCTACAAAATCCTTTTGATTCTGCAACTCTTCCTATTCTTCCTTAACAGTCCCCAAGCACCATTCACTATTTGGCTGTGGTGTTTGTATTTGTCTGAGTCAGCTGCTGGTTGGCGCCTCTCAGAGGGTAGCATGTTTCTGTCTGCAAGCATAATATAATATCATTAATAGTTGAAGGGCTAGTGTTTGTCCTTGGGTTGGGTCTCAAGTTGGTTCTGTTATTGTTTGTCCATTCCTTCAGTTCCTGCTCCATTCCCTGTGCCTACCTATCTTGTAGACCAGAGAAATTTTGAGTAGAAAGTTTTATGGGGGGATTGGTTTTTCTCTCACTCCACTGGGGTTCCTGTCTGGCTCCAGGGGGATTCCATATTCCCAACATAGTGAGTCACAGCTAAGGTCAACCCCCATTGATTCTTGTGACTTAGGCCAAGTCTCTCTTGCATCCTGGAGAAGCCCCATTCCAATGTCCTCCTTTCCCAGTCAGTTGCAGATTGCCATGCATTTTCATGGCATCTGGCCAAATTTCCTGTCCTTCATTACACCTGATCCTAAACACCTCCATTTCTGTCCCCACTCCATCTCCCTTCCAGTTCTTTACCCCCATCTGCCTCTAATGAGTATTTTATTCCCCTTTCTAAATGAGATTCAAGAATCCTTGCATGGGCCTCCCTTCTGGATTAGCTTCTTTGAGTCTATGGAGTGTCATATGTATATCCTACATTTTAGTGCTAATACTAACTTATATAATTGAGTACATACCACGCATGTCTTTTTTCTTATTGGGTTATATTACTCAGTGTGCTAATCTCAAGTTCCATTCATTTGCCTGCAAAAATTCATGTCTTTACTTTTAATAGCAGAATAGTATTTCACAGTGAAGATGTACCACACATTTTCAAAATCTATTCTTCAATTGAATAACATCTAGGTTGTTTTCAGCTTCTTTTTACCCAAAACAGTAAGTTCTACTTTGGGCTTTATGATTTAATTTGAAAGTAGTCCATAAAGTAATCAATGCAGGATAATATGGAAAGAAGAAGAATGACAAAAATCAAATTCTTGTTATTAATCACAGTTATTTACTATATTTCAAATTGGACTGTTGAGAAGCAGAATAAAATCTAAGCTAAATATATTGCTAATGGTGCAAAGTAGTCTGAAGGGACACATGGCACAAATAGAAAAGTCAGTACAATGATCAATAAACATAAGGACAAAAGAGATGGTATAATAGTTCCTTGATTGGTAAGTAAAAAAAATCAACTACATAATTGCAAAAAAAAAAAAAAAAAAAGCCACTCAATTCTTACAATAACTGTAAGTGGCCAAATCTGAACCTGAGCATGCTTAGTCCGAGAGAAATCATTCCATGTAAAATATTTTTATCACAACTTTGTTTAAAGTAAAACATCAAAATCTATGTTGACTATCCTATTAAACTTACTAGGCTTTTTATTTCAAATAAAAATAAAATTATTCCAGCAAAAAAGACAAAAATCATACAAAGAAAAATTTTAGTTAAAAAGTATTCTAATTAAATCGCATGTGTTTATGTCCATTTTCAAATTGTCCAGTGACATTTAATGATACATCATTTTCCAATAGCATGTGTTCTATTTATATAAAAACATATCTATGTTTACTGGAAAACAAAAAAAATAACAGCAAAGTAATAAAGATTATAGATCCAAATATCAAGAGTATATATTTCATATCTACAAATTTGCTAAGACTACAAAGAAGTGTTTGCTGACAGGAGACTGATATAGCTGTCTCCTGAGAAGCTCTGTCAGAGCCTGATCAATACATAGGCGTATGCTAACAGCCAACCATCTGACTGAGCAGGAAGAGTTAGGGGAAAGACCGAAGGAGCTGAAGGGTTCTGCAACCCCATAGGAAGAACAACAATATCAATCAACCAGACCCCTCAGAGCTCCCAAGGACTAAACCACCAACCAAAGAGTACACAAGGCTGGCCCATGCCTCCAGCAGAACATGTAGTAGAAGATGGCCTTGTTGGACATCAATGGAAGAAGAGGGCCTTGATCCTGAGAAGAAGGCTTGATACCCCAGTGTAGGGGAATGTCAGGACTGGGAGGTGGGAATGGGTGGGTGGGGAACCACCCTCATAGAAGCAATGTGAAGGGATAAGGGGTTTCTGGAGGTGGTAACCCGGAAAGGGAAAAAAATTGAAATGTAAATAAATAAAATATAAACAACAGCAACAACAACAAAAGAGGGAGTATGGGCTGGACTTAGACACCCCTGTATATATGTAACAGAAATACAGCTTGGTCTTCCTGAGGGTCCCCTAACAACTGGAGTAGGGGCCATCCCTAAAGCTGCTGGGGATCCTATTCCCCTAAATGAACTGCCTTTTCTGTCTTCAGTTTGACACGATGTACCTAGGCCTTCAGAGACTTGAGTCTGCAGGGTTAGGTGATAGCCAGGGGCCACCATCTCAGAGGAAAAGAACTGAGCAGGAACTGTGGGAAGGAGAGACTTGGAGGAGAGTGGTGTAAAATGAATAAATAAGTAAATGAAAAAGAATGTACCTGGAATGCTAATAAACAGGACATTTTCCTTCCAGGTTCCCTCTCTAGTATTTGTTGTCCCCATCTCCCCTCCTTTCCCCATGAGAGGGTGCTCCCACACTACTTCCAACCCTTTTCAACCACCCTCCCATCCCTACCTCATATCCCATCCCCTGAGTCCCCCTTCCCTGTAGCATCAGGTTTCTACAGGATTAGTTAGATTTTCTCCCACTGTTGCTGACAAGGAGTCCTCTGTTACTTATGTGCACAGGGTCCAGTCCATATGTTCTTTTGGTTGGTGGCTTAGTCCTAGGAACTCCCAGGTTCTTGGTTTGCTGTGGGGTTGCCAATCCTTTCAGCACCTTCAGTTCTTCTCCTAGGGTTACCAAGGTTACCAACCTCCATCCAATAGTTGGCTGGAAGTATCTGCATCTGTCTCAGCCAGATTCTGGTAGAGCCTATGAGGGCAACCATTCTAGGCTCCTGTCTGCAAGCACGGCATGGCATCATAAACAGTGCTAGGGTTCAGTGCTTGCCCACGGAATGGATTACCAAGTTGACGGTCACTGCTGACATTTTTTGTTCCTGGATTTCTTTTAGACTGGAACAATTCTGGGTCAAAAATACTAAACGTAGTTTGTTGACTCCATCCCCCTACTTGGCGACCCTGTCTATCTATTGGACATAGTCTATTCAAATTCCCTCTCTCTACAATTAGGCATTTTGGCTAAGGCCATCCCCACAATATGTATTTAGGTGTGACTGCATTTTAATCAGTTCCTTTTACAGAAATACAGATACAGCATGCTTAATTATAACAGCTTATAACAAAATTTAAAAATTCATACACTAGCTTAAAATATAGGAGAGATGTATGTGTGGATATTTTTATATTAATGGTAATTTGCAACAGAATTTCATAATTTCTAGGTTAAATATATTTAGAAGAATGTAACAGCAGTGAAGTGAAAGTATCCTATATTAATAACCCTCTTATATTCAAAATGTATTCCTCATTATATAGTATACTTTGTATCTAATGAATACTTATTTGATTTCAGTATTCACTATTCTGTGTGGATCTGAAGCAGTGGCTTACGTACCCTATCTTAGAAATTCAGCTTATAGTGTAGATAGTTGATCTGAATAGTGCATAAGAGAGCAAAAATTAGTTAAGAGTGGAAGACTTCTATTCCATCTGCACTTGAGATTTTAACTTTCCACCCTCTAGATATAGACTGGGATCTCTTGTTTTGCTCTGATGTGGTGGAAGGACATCCTACTAAAAATAAATAATATTGTGATTAAAGTGAGGAGGGAAGGAGGAAAGGAGGAAGGGAAGGAAGGAGGCCAGGAGGGAGGGTGAGAGATGGTGGGAAGGAGTTGAGTCATTAGTGATTTAATGCTAAGTAGAAAAATATAATCTTTATGGGGAAAATTATTCCAATCAGAACTAAGCATTTATAATGACATTCACTATCCTTTTTAAAGTTTAAAACAAGTATACTGTTCTGTTTCGAATTTATAGAATCCTTTTTTATTTGTTGTTATAAACATCTCTCTCTCTCTCTCTCTCTCTCTCTCTCTGTGTGTGTGTGTGTGTGTGTGTGTGTGTGTGTGTGTGTGTGTGTGTGTGTGTGTGTGTGTGTAGGCTCAGATAATGAAGCTCTGGGTAGACAGCAGCCATTCCAGGCAGCTAGGCCTGCCGCAGAACTTAAATAATCCTTTAAAAGTATTATGGTAGCTTTCAAGTTGTAAACGCATTCATTTAAAATTCAGAATTTGATTTTCCAAATATAAAGACCAATTTTCATTTGAAGCTACTTTTTCAAGGCCAGACTTCTTATGCATACAATACCTCATGTATTTTTTAACCTCCTAATATGTGTGGTAATAGTTAATATTTACTGAGCAGTTCATCATGGCAGAGATAATGATGGGTCCTATTTTAAATAATTTGTGTACCAGTATTAGCTAACAGCATATTTGACTGAGTGTTGGGATTCTGCCCTCTAACACTAACTGATTGGCTTCAGAAAAAGCATAATAAAGTTTATAAAGCAGTGTACCCAGAACCAAACCCAGTACTCTGAATATGATATTTTGTTTTTATGATTTTTCTATGTGCCCAAGCACAGTGGGAACAGCACATAAAACTGTCTAATAACTCATTAATAGTAATGCTTTCTGGAGTAGCACTTCATCTTCTCTAAGTCTATATATTTCTAATAAGCCTGTCCTATGCTTATTTCAGCATTTGTCTCACCAAGCAACAGCAAACTGTAGTGATAAAATGATTGCAGAACTCACTTAGTGTTTACTCTAGCAATCTTCTACATTTAATTTCTTTTTGTTACCACAGTGGTATTCACCTCATTAATTTTGGCTGACATAGTTCTAACTTTTATTTTGTTAAGTCATGGCATTAAACATCTTTTATTCTAGAAGGCAAGTAGTATATAGAAAGCCAAACTGAGAAAGGGAATTAAGTTCATATATTCTCTAGAGTAATGGTTCTCAATGTCCCTAATGCAGTGACCCTTTAATAATTTGTCATGTTATGGTGACCCCCAACCATAAAATATTTCCATTGATAGTTTATAAATAATTTTACTACTGCTATGGTTATAATGTAGATATATATGTTTTCCAATAGTCGTAAGCAACCCTACAGAAACAGTTATTTGGCCCACAGCATTGTTGGGTAGAGAAAAAGATAAAAAAGCAATTATTAAAACACAATTAGAGAGCAAGATTTCATGTTGCATAAAATACAAAAGGATACTTTTGAATCATTTTTTATTTCTAAAACAAGAGTAACTTTAGGGATTTTCCCTTTTTTGTAAATATTATAAGGTACAGTAAAAAAAAAATCAAAAGGAATGGTTTAGGGACTAGAGAGATGGCTCAGTGGTTAAGAGTTAAGAGCACTGACTGCTTTGCCTGAGGTCCCGAGTTTAATTCCCAGCAACCTCATGGTGGCTCACAAACTTCTGTAATGGGATTTGATGCCCTCATCTGGTGTGTCTAAAGAAAGCTATAGTGTACTCATAGAAATAAAATAAATAAATCTTTTTTTTAAAAAGGAAAGGTTTATTCTAGCTGCCAACCACATGATTCAGTATATTGTAGCAGGAGCGTCACATTGGGAAGAGGCTTGAGGCGCTGATCCGTCCATGCATGCATGCAGTTTCAACTCCTTTTTCCATTATTACAAAGTCCAGGATTTTCTACCCAGTGAATTCTTCTGCCCATACTGGGTAGCTCTTCCCACCACAAACAACAAAATATAATTCTCATAGGCAAGTTTGAATACCTAGGTGATTTTATATTTAATGACGTTTGAGTAAAATTAATAATCACAGAAATTTCTAGTAACAGCTTTTTTTGAAACCATACATAGTTTTCAAGCTTACTATACCTACACCATAATTAAATATTCTTTTAAAATTTTCTGTCATTAACTATCGCTTGACTTTCTCTCTAAATATTTGCATATTGAGATTGTATTCATCCTTTACAGTTACACTGCAGTACAAATCTGCCTGTCTGTACTCCCACTTTTTTGAATATTTGTTTCCCCTCTTGAGACCAAAAGTATGCAATCTGATTAGAAATAAGTAGCCTGATGCTTGCAGTCCTAACGTTTTTTAATTAATCATTTTAATTAATTAATGATAACCTCATTCCAGGTCACCCTCCAACCCCCCATCCCATTCCCCCTCCCCCATCCAATTTGCACTCTCACGAGGTGCAACTCTACCCTCTCAATCACCCTGTCTCACTGCTCTAGCATTCCCCATATGCTCTGGTTTCAAGCTCTCAAAAGGCAAGGGCCTTCTTCCATTGATGTCAGATAAGGCCAGCCTCTGCTACATATGTAGTAGAGTCAAGGCTCACTTAATGTATACTCCCTAGATGATGGTTTAGTCCCAGGGAGCTCTGGATGGTCCAGTTAGCTGATATTGTTGTCCATATAGGGTTGCAATCCCTTCGGATCCTTTAATCTTTCCCCTCTTCCATTAGGGTCCCCAGGTTCAGTCTAATGATTGGCTACGATTATCTGCTTTTGTACTGGTCAGGTGCTGGTAGAACCTCAAAGGAATAGACATACAAGGCCCCTGTAGGCAAGTACTTTTGGCATCAGTAATAGTGGAAGGGTTTGCTGTCTGCACATGGAATGGATCCATAAGTGGGGCCGTCTCTGCCTTTCCTCTAGTCTCTGTTCCAATTTTTGTCTCTCCCTTTCCTTTGGACAGGGGCATTTTTGAGCTAAAGATTACCTGACAATTACAGATGTGATGTTCTGGAGTAGTTGCTAACAATTGGGAATTCTAAATTTTATTACAGGAGCGGCTTGACTACGGCCCTTGGTGGCATGGCCATAGCAGCTGAGGAGAACCAGAGAAACAATGTACAAGATGAGGTGCCCACTACATATCGGGAGAGGCTCAACTTCCACAATCTCCTAAATTAATGGATTTGGGCCTGGCTGCTTTGTGACTGTATAGCCATAAAGTCTTGAGATTGTTGGACAAAAGCCCTCCCATGAATTTACCACATGGAATGCGGAATGCTTTGACCCCAGCTGCTTCATGTGGAACCGACACACTGGGCCACACCTGGGCAGTGCTCAATTAAGCTTTCTCAGCCTTTGTCCTTGAGATTTAGGCTGGTCTTCTGGGATTTCTCCCAATTAATTCAGGTCTTGTAGTCGGTCTTAGGGAGCCAGGGTTTCCCACTGTGCTTCCCAGATATTTTCTACCTGGGGAACTTGGGTATATAAGTGGTGAATAAAGCTACAGGAGTCTCTCTCTCTTCCTCTCCTGGCTTGACACTTAATAACGTATGTGTGTGTTTTTAATCCTGCAGGCTTTGCCCATTCTCGGTATCCTGTTGGTACAGGCGCTGACAGCGATGCTTGCAGCCAACCATTGACTGGACACAGGACCTCAGTAAAGCAGTTAGGGAAAGGACTGAAGGAGCTAAAGGGGTTTGCAACCCCATAGGAAGAACAATATCGGTAACCAGACCCCCTCCCCACCAGTGCTCCCAGGACTAAACCACAAATCAAAGAGTACACATGAAGGGCCCCATGGCTCTAATTGCATTGTCTGGCATCAATAGGAGGAGAAGACCTTGTACTGGAAGGCTCGCTTCCCAGTGTAGGGAATGCTGTGTTGAGGTGGGATTGGGTGGGTGGGAGTGGAGCATCTTCACAGAAGGGGCGGTGGGGTGAGAGGAGGGTGTATGAGTGAGGGGGAAAGAGGATAACATTTGAAATACATAAAATATCCAATAAAAGTCAAAAATAAAGAAAGCAAGCGGAGCAAGCCAGAGGAAGCCAGCCAGTAAGCAGCCCCCATCCATGGCCTCTGCATCCACTTCTGACTGCAAGTTCTTGCCCTGTTTGAGTTCCTATCCTGACTTCCTTTGGTGATGAACAGTCCTATGGAAGTTTAAGCTGAATAACCACCCCCCATAAAAAAAATAAACAGAAACTTCTGATTTTTTTAAAAAATGACTGAATTTTAAGTGGTTTGATTTTGTAAAATGAAGGAAATTATTTTATTCTTCTCTCATATATTACATCCTAGCTGTATTTTTCCCTCCCTCCTCTACGCTCAGGTCCTTACTCCCAAACATCCCTTTCCCCCAAACCCACTCCTCCTTTGTTTCCCTTCAGAAAAAGGCGAGCTTCCCATGGATATCAATCAAACATGGCATATCAAGTTGCAATAAGACCAGGTATATCTATTCATGTTGCTTTCCCAGACCTCATGAATCATGAACCAATATGGTCCCTGAGGGCAAAGGGAGAAGAGATGATGAATGGGGCGGGGGGTGGAGATCAACTTTACTTTAGATGATTCAAGGCTTATAAAGTTCCCAGGAATGGTGGGTAGAAACATTCAGGATGGGCAAAAGTCATTGACTGAAGGCTTAGGGTACCTAAATTGCCACGGGGAAACATTTCAAGAATCCCATGATCTTGCTAAATAGGCTCTTATTAGGAAAAGTTTGATCCTGTAATCTAACTGAGGCTATGTGACATTCCTCAGGTAGAGAGATGTGTGTGCAGTTCTGAATTTCCCAGATAAGGTCAGAGAAGGGGAAGTTCTGCCAATGAAGGGATTCTACCATATAGCAATGAGCTCAGAGGTTATCCAGTCATGGCGGACTTCGACCTTAATTAGCAGAGTTTTCCCACATCTTCAAATTAAGGCTGGAAAGGACGATCCAGTAGGAGTAAAAAGAATCCCCAAAGCAACCAAAAGAGTAATCTGTGAACCTGGCTAGTTGGTTCTGTGGTTACTTCTTTTTTGTGGTGTCCTGAATCCCTCTACCTCCTACAATCCTACCTCCCCATCTTCTGCAGGAAGTTCCACACAATAACTCTGTCAAATATTTGGCTGTGAGTCTCTGCATCTGCTTCCACCAATTGCTGGATGAAGAGTCTCTGAAGACAATTATGATCTTGGGAATAGACAAAAAAAAAAAAAAAAAGAAAGGTTATGGCTATGAATTTTTTTTGTGTCAAGTTGACAAAGAGTCGGTTGTCTTGGCTAGTTTTATGTCAACTTGAGACAAGCTCGAGGCATCTGAAAGGAAGGAACTTCAACTGAGAAAACGTCTTCATAAGATCTTCCTGTAGAGCATTTTCTTAATTAGTGATTCATTGAGGAGTGATGCCACTCCCAGGTTAGGAGTGTAGTCCTGGGTCTATGAGAAAGCAGGCTGGACAAGCCATGTGGAGCAAGCCAGTAAGCAGTACCCCTCCTTGGCCTCTGCATAAGGATCCTACCTGCAGGTTCCTGACCTGGTTGAGTTCCTGTCATGACTTTCTTTGATATAATATGAAAGACTAAGCCAAATAAATGCTTTCACCACCACCACCACCCCTGCAAAGAACCTACTTCTTTGAGAATCCAATACAGACTGAAAAACATCTTTCAGGAAATTCTCTGCAACTCCAGCCCCTGATTGGGTCCATTATTGAGTCCTGTCTACTGAATTTATGGGCATTACTAATGAAATAATCGTGGTGAACTACCAAGCCATAGTATCTTATCCAATATAGTAACATATATGTATATGTATATATTCATGTATCTATGTGTAAATCACAGTTTTGGGGATTCTATAGGAATATATATATATATATATTAATATGACTTTGGATGTTGACTCAAGACTTTTGATCTTAAATAAGTAAATGAAAGTAAATCCTGTATCTCTCACAGTTATAAATGCTGCATTTATGTTCTTTCTTTGTACATAAGCAAAAGGTAAGAAATATTTTGGAGAAGAAATATTTTATATTTTATAAAAAATTATGCATTCATAGTTTATGATCAACTGCCTAGCACAAATTGCACAAATACATAATCAATTTTTCTTGTCTAACTTACCAACATTAAAGAGGATACATTCATCACGTATAGTATTTTGTCTTATACACAAATGAATAATGACTTATAGGTATAGCAGAATAATATTAAAAGTCATCTTATCGCTGTTTTTCTTTGTTCTTTCTGTGTTTTAGCTGAGTATTATTTCGGTTTTCCTTAGCGGCCTGGGCTGTCTATTTTGACTCTTAGAAACCTAATCAGTGTTAAGTATGGGTCCCATCTTGAGGTGAGGGACTTTGTCATTTTAGTTATTGGCTAGTTATTCCCACAGGTTTTATGCCACAATTGCCCTTCCATATCATTCAGATAAGACATAATGTTATATCAAAGATTTGTGGCTGGCTTAGTTTCTACCTTTCTCTTTTGATATCTTACAGAGTACCTTTCTGTACCAAAGAGACTAAATGTACAAATGAAGGGTATCTGTAGGTATCAACATAATTTTTCCATGTTCAATGAGTCTCATAGGTATTTTCTTCAGCCTTCAATTTGGGGAGAGCAAGTTATTTTCTTGGGAACACCTTGATTGCTTACAGTTTCACAAGATAACTTTTTGACCAAAAAAATAAATTAGATGTAACACAATCCTGGTACTTGAAACTTTGTCTGGTAGCAAAAAATGTCTGCTCAGGACTTAGTCATCCCAATATTCATCAATCTCATTTGGATTGCCTTCATATATGTATATATAAATTTTGGGAAGTTCCTACTGTATCAAATTTTAGTACAATCCCTCCTATAACCTTTAAATACAGCTGCTTCTCTTCAATATTCTCTGCATCAAACTTTTTGCTCCTCCCCATTTGTTCTTCCTAAGAGGCTTTAACCAGCATTAAGTCCACATGATCTTTTGCTTTCTTTTTCTTTCTTATATAAGGAAATAGCAAGAAATTGCTTGTCAGACACTAGTTTTTTGGCCATAGAAATAATAGCCTCTAGAACTGTGAGAAGAAAGGTCTGTTCTTTAAAGATTATATTTACTTTTAATGGCAGTTCTAATAGAGCAAAAAAAAAAAAGTCTGAGACACAATAGGAAGCCATTGTTCCATATATTAAGATATGATGTGGAAGAATTAAAAATTTGGGAATAATATTTGATAGATTCAATTTTATATGGGAAACATAGATTTCAATTAGACTGGTCAATGAACATTTCCTTTGGCTAGGTCATTTTTGTTGAAACTAAAAATAAAAAAGAAAATGCATTAAATCAGAGGTAAATGCTAACTAATGTAATGCATGTGAGAAGGAAAAGGATGTTCAGAGTGCATGGAAATCAACAGTAAAGTGTTAAAATGGAATTTGGCAAGAGTTAGCAAAAATTCAAGCTGTAAAAGCAAACGGGATAAGATTGGATACAAAAGTGATCCTGATATTCACATGCTTCTTAAGAAAAGTTTTGTTTTGTGTCACTATCAGTAGCAATGTGATGTTAGTACGGAATGGGATATAATCAGATAAGTGAATCATTATGAAATTGAAAAAGCTATCAAAGTGAAGAAAAGGAAATCTTTTAACAAGTCAGAGTGATTGGCAGAAATTCATTTTAGTTATAATTTTAGGTGATAAATTTGAAACATTTTTTAAAAATAAACTTGGTAGAAAGGAGGATGTAATTTAGAAGGAAGAATAAATATTACTGAGTTGCTTTAGGAAAGGTTGAATTAAGAACAAAGCAGAGGGTGGAGGAAATGGACAGAACCATCCAGGATTTAAAAATGGAAATAGAAACAATAAAGAAAGCACAAAAGGAGACAACTGTGAAGATAATAAACCTAGGGAAGAAATGAGGAGTCATAGATGTAAGCATGACTAACAAAATACAAGAGATAGAAGAGAGAATCTCAGGGGCAGAAGATACCACAGAAAGCATTGACGCAAACATTAAAGATAATCTAAAATGCAAGAACTCCTAGCCCAAAAACATCCAGGAAATCCAGGACACAATGAGAAGATCAAACCTAAGAGTAATAGGTATAGAAAAGAATGAAGAATCCCAACTTAAAGGGCCAGTAAATATCTTCAAAAAACTAACAGAAGAAAACTTTCCTAAGCTAAGGAAAGAGATGCTAATGAACATACAAGAAGCGTACAGATCTCCAAATAGACTGGACAAGAAGAGAAATCCCTCCTGTCACATAATAGTCAAAACACCAAATGCACAAAACAAAGAAAGAATTTTAAAAGCAGTAATGGAAAAAGGTCAAGTAATATATAAAGGCAGACCTATCAGAATTACACTAGATGTCACACCAAAGAATATGAAAGTCAGAAGAACCTATGCAGAAGAACCTTATACAGACCCTAATGAATACAAATGCCAGCCCAGGCAACTATACACAGCAAAACTCTCAGTTAACATAGGTGGAAAAACCAAGATATTCCATGAAAAAAAAAAACAATTTTACACAATATCTTTGTACAAATCCAGCCTTACAAAGAATAATGGATGAAAAACTCCAACACAAGGAGGGAAACTACACCCTTGAAAAAACAAGAAAGTAATCTTGCAACAACACTGAAAGAAGAGAGACACACAAATATAATTCTACTTCTAACAACAAAAATAACAGTAAGCAACAAACACTATTCCTTAATATCTCTCAACATCAATGGATTCAATTCCCCATGAAAAAACAAAATAGACTAACAGCCTGTGACACATAAAGAGGACCCAGTATTTTGCTGCATACAGGAAACACACCTCAGAGACAAATACAGACAGTACCTCAGAGTAAAAGGCTGGAAAAAATTTTCCAAGCAAATGGTCGGATGAAACAAGCTGGAGTATCCATTCTAATATTGAATTATTGAATAAAACTTATCAACCAAATGTCATCAAAAAATAAAGAAGGACACTTCATATTTATCAAAGGAAAAATCCACCAAGATGAACTCTCAATCTTAAATATCTATGCTCCAAATACAAGGGCACCTACATACATAAAAGAAACCTTACTAAAGCTCAAAGCACACATTGCACCTCACACAATAATAGTAGGAGATTTCAACACCCCACTCTCATCAATGGACAGATCATGGAAACAGAAATTAAACAGAGACAAAGACAGACTAAGAGAAGTCATGAACCAAATGGACTTAATAGATATTTATAGAACATTTCATCCTAAAAAAGAATAATATACCTTTTTCTCTGCACCTCACAGTAACTTCTCCAAAATTGACCTTATAATTGATAACCGAATAGGCCTCAACACATACAAGAAGATTAAATAATCCATGCATCCTATCATATCACCACAGATTGAGGCTGGTCTTTAATAACAGTAAAAATGACATAAAGCCCAAATATACATGGAAGTTGAACTACACTCTACTCAATGATAACTTGCTCAAGGAAGAAACAAAGAAAGAAATTAAAGACTTTTAGAATTTAATGAAAATGAAGGCAAAACATAACCAAACTTATGGAACACAATGAAAACAGTGCTAAGAGGAAAACCCATAAATCTGAGAGCTTTAAAAAAAAAAGCGAAACAAAACAAACAAACAAACAAAAAACAGGAGAGAGCATACATTAGTAGCCCTTGACAGCACACCTAAAAGCTCTAGAACAAAAAGAAGCAAATACAACCAAGAGGAGTAGAAGGGAGGAAATAATCAAACTCAGGGCTGAAATCAGCCAAGTAGAAACAAAAAGGACTATATACAAAAAAATCAAACAAAAAATCAAAAAAACCAGGAGCTGGTTCCTTGAGAAAATCAACAAGATAGATAAACTCTTAGCCAAACTAACCAGAGGGCACAGGGATTGTATCCAAATTGAAATCAGAAATGAAAAGGGAGACAGAACAGAATTTGAGGAAATTCAAAAAATTATCAGATCCCACTACAAAAACCTATATTCAACAAAACTGGAAAAACCTGAAGGAAGTGGACCATTTTCTAGACAAATACCAGGTACTAAAGTTAAATTAGGATCAGATAAACAGTCTAAAAGCCACATAACTCCTAAAGAAATTGAAGCTGTTATTAAAATTCACCCAACCAAAAAGAGCCCAGGACCAGATGAGTTTAGTGCAGGAGTCTATCAGTCCTTCATGTAAGAACTCATACCTCAGGTAGTGGAATGTCCAGTTATCTGAGGAACCTCCAGACTGATTTCCTGAATCGTTACCAGTTTGCATTCCTATAACAATGGAAGAGTGTTTCTCTTTCTCATCCTCACCAGCATCTGTCACTTGAAATTTTATTTTAGCCATTCTGACTGATGTGAGGTAGAATCTCAGGGTTGTTTTGATTTGTATTTCCCTGATGACTAAGGGTATTGAACATTTCTTTAAGTACTTCTCAGCCATTTGATGTTCCTCAGTTGAGAATTCTTTGTATAGCTCTGTGCCCCATTTTTTAATAGGGATATTTGCTCTCTGGAGACTAACTTTTTTGATTTCTTTGTATATTTTGGATATTAAGCCTTTATTGGATGTAGGATTGGTTAAAATCTTTACTAATTTGCTAGGAATTTAGTTGTTATTTTGATGGGGATTGCATTGAATCTATAGGTTGCTTTTGGCAAAATGGCCATTTTTACTATACTAATCCTGCAAATTCATGACCATGGGAGGTCTTTCTATTTTCTGAGATTTTCTTCAATTTCTTTCTTTAGAGATTTGTAGTTCTTGTCATGCAGATCTTTCACTTGCTTGATTAGAGTCACACCAAGTTATTTTATATTATTTGGAATTATTGTGAAGGGTGTCATTTCACTAATTATTTCTCAGCCTGTTTTTCCTTTGAGAAGGCTATTGATTCATTTTAATTTTATACCCAGCAACGGTGAGTTGTTTATCAGTTTAGTAGTTCTCTGGTGGAACTTTTGGGGGTCATAAGTATACTATCATATCATCTGAAAATAATGATATTTTTGTCTTCTTTCTTTCTTTCTTTCTTTCTTTCTTTCTTTCTCTCTTTCTAATTTTTATCCCTTTGACCTCCTTGTTGTCTGATTGCTCTGGCAAGGAAATTGAGTACTATATTGAATCAGTAGGGAGAGAGTGGACAGCCTTTTCCAGTCCCTGATTTTAGTGTAGTTGCTTCAAGTATCTCAACATTTAGTTTGGTGTTAACTACTAGTTTTCTGTTTATTGATTTTACTAAGTTTAGGTATGAGCATTGATTTCGTGAACTTGCCAGGACTTTTATCATGAAGGGGTGTTGAATTTTGTCAAATGCTTTCTCAGCATCTAATGAAATGTTCATGTCGTTTTTATATTTGAATATGTTTATATAGTGGATTACACTGATGGGTTTCCATATATTTAACCATCCCTGCATCCCTGGGGAGAAGCCTACATGATCATGATAGATGATCGTTTTGAGGTGTTCTTGGATTCGGTTTGCAAGAATTCTTTTTGAGTATTTTTAGGTCGATATTCATAAGGGAAATTGGTCAAAGATCTCTTTCTTTGTTGGGTCTTTGTGTGGTTTTGGTATAAGAGTAATTGTGGCTTCATAGAGGGAATTCGGTAGTGCTCCATCTGCTTCAATTTTGTGGAATAGTTTAGACATTATTGGTATGAGGTCTTCTACGAATGTCTGAATGAATTCTGTACTAAATCCATCTGGTCTGGACTGTTTTTGAATGGGTATGTCTCCCTTTTCATTTCTGAAATTGTTAATTTGGATACTTTCTCTGTGCCAATTAGTTTGGATACAGGTTTAATCTGTCTTGCCTTGTTGTTTTTCTCAAAGAACCAGCTCCTGGTTTTGTTGCCTTCCTGAGGACCCAGCTATACCTCTCCTGGGCATATACCCAAAAGACACTCCAACATACAACAAAGATGCATGTTCCTCTATGAAGCTGGAAAGAACACAGATGTCTTTCACAAGAGGAACGGATTCAGAAAATGTGGTACATCTACACAATGCAATACAATTCAGCTCTCAATAACAATGATTTAATGAAAGTTATAGGCAAATGGATTGAACTAGAAAATATCATCATGAGTGAGGTAACCCAATCACAGAAAAACACACATGATTTGCACTCAATGATAAATGGATATTAGGCCAAAAGTTCGAATTACTGAAGATGAGTTGCACAGACCACAGGAAGCTCAAGAAGGCTGATCAAAATGGGGGATGTTTCATTCCTTCTTAAAAGGGGGAACAAAAATATACATAGGAAGTTGTATAGAGGTAAAGTCTAGAGCAGAGATGGAAGGAATGGCCATTCATAGTCTGCCCCTCATGTGGGTCATATACATATAGCCACCAAAACTAGGTAAGATTGATGAAGCTAAGAAGTACATGTTGACCAGAACTGGATATAGATCTCTCCTGAGAGACATAACCAGAGAATGTCAAATAGAGAGGCGAATGCTAGCATCAAACCAATGAACTAAGAACAGGACTGTGTTGGGGGAATTAGAGAAAGGATTGAAAGACCTGAAGGGCTTGCAAAGTCCTATAAGAATAACAATGCCCGAGCTCTCTGTCCCAGAACCGTGGGAGATGCCCATCCTGGTGGTCAGGTGGGCACTCCTGAGGCTGCAGAGCAGAAGGAGACCACCAACACTGCCTCCACCTGCCCACATCCCTGGCCAAGAGGAAGCTAGCAAGGCCCCTGGGCTCCCGTGGAGAGGGCCCAGGTGAGGCAGGCCTGCCTGAGACCCTGAACCTGAAGGAATCAGACCGGATAAACAGTTCTCTGCACCCAAATCCACGTGGGAGGGAGAGCTTCACTCAGAGGCAGACACGCCTTCACGAAACCAGAAGAGACTGCTCTCTACACACATTGCTGATTCCAGAGGAAAATACGGAGGCCATCCTGAACCCTCTTGCACGGAGGCTCGGAAGAGGGCTAGCGAGGATCTTCCTGGTCGCTCCACCTTGGGAGAGCCAGTGGGCAGAACCTCTTGACCCGAACTCGAGCCTCGGGGCCAGGTAAGACTAACTTATCTGCTGCAGTGACTTGCCTGGTGGAATCGGGACAACAGAGGCAGAATCCTCTGGGACCAGGCACGTCCTGTGTTTACCGAAGTCCCACACCGCGATCCCGGCCAGCAGCTCTCTGCTCCCCATGAACCCGCGGAGATACTCATTGCCTGGTCGGGTGGGCACCCCTGAGGCTGCAGAGCGGAAGAGACCACCAACACTGCCCACCCCTGCCCACACCCCTGACCCAAGAGGAAACTGTACAAGGCCTCTGGGTTCCTGTGGGGGAGGGCCCAGGAGCAGCAGGAGCCCTGCCTGAGACACCGCCGAACCTGAAGGAAACAGACCGGATAAACAGTTCTCTGCACCCAAATCCC